>NC_090934.1:715235115-715536051 GCF_040938575.1 Ambystoma mexicanum | reverse complement strand
GTCTCCGGTACCCCCCCACCCCCCGCTCATGCCCTGTGTCTCTCTCCTGTTGCCCCCCACTTCCCTGCTCATGCCCCGTGTCTGTCTTCTGTTCCGCCCACCCCCCGCTCATGCCCCGTGTCTGTCTCCTGTTCCCCCCACCCCCCGCTCATGCCCCGTGTCTGTCTCCTGTTCCCCCCACCCCTGCTCATGCCCTGTGTCTGTCTCCTGTTGCCCCCACCCATGCCCCGTGTCTGTCTCCTGTACCCCCCACACCGCGCTCATGCCCTGTGTCTCTCTCCTGTTGCCCTCCATGCCCCCGCTCATGCCCCGTGTCTGTCTCCTGTTGCCCCCCACCCCCCGCTCATGCCCCCTTGTCTGTCTCCTGTTCTCCCCACCCCCGCTCATGCCCCGTATCTGTCTCCTGTTCCCCCATCCCACGCTCATGCCCTGTGTCTGTCTCCTGTTCTCCCCACCCCCCCGTTCATGCCCCGTGTCTCTCTCCTGTTGGCCCCACCCCCCGCTCATGCCCCGTGTCTGTCTCCTGCTGCCCTCCACCCCCCGCTCATGCCCCGTGTCTCCCTCGTGTTCCCCATCCCCCGCTCATGCCCCGTGTTTCCCTCGTGTTACCCCCCAACCCCCCCTCTCATGCCCCGTGTCTCCCTCGTGTTCCCCCCACCCCCCGCTCATGCCCCTTTGTCGTTCTCCTTTCCCCCCCACCCCCGGTCATGTCCCGTGTGTGCCCTGTACCCCCCCGCTCATACCCCGTGTCTCCCTCGTGTTCCTCCCCACCCCCCGCTCATATCCTGTGTCTCCCTCATATTCCTCCCCACCTGCTGCTCATGCCCCGTGTCTCTCTCGTGTTCCCCCCACCACCGCTCATGCCCCGTGTTTCCTTCCTTTTCCCCCCACCCCCTGCTCATGCCCCATTTGCACCCTGTTCCCTCTCACCCCCGCTCATGCCCATGTGTCTCCCCTGTTCCCCCCCACTCCATGCTCATGCCCTGTTGTGTTCTTTATACACCCCGCCTTCCCTTTCCATGGTGGCCATCTTTTTGTTTTTTTTACCACCCGGCGTTCCCACTTTGAGGACATAAGATATTAGTTGTGTTCATCTATTGAAAAGGATGTTATGGTGACGTTGCACTAATAAAAACCTTTAAAATTTAGTTGAAAAAAATGTTACAGGGACGTTATGGTTAAGTTGCACTAATAAAAACCTATGAAATTCAATGAAAAAACTTTGTTAAAGGGACGTTATGGTTAAGTTGCGCTACTAAAAACCTATGATATTCAGTGAAAAAACTTTGTTAAAGGGACGTTATGGTTAAGTTGCGCTACTAAAAACCTATGAAATTCAGTGAAAAAACTTTGTCAAAGGGACGTTATGGTTCCAAGTAAAACCGAAAAACCCTTGAAATTCGCCAGTTATGGTAAGCTAAGCAACCATAACTCGCGCCACCACCGTGCGCTGCTAATAATAACACCCAGGACATCAAAGATGACATCACAAATGTCATTGATGACATCACTGATGACATCACATGTCTGGCTCACTCTTTTTTCTTTTGCTGACATATCTAGGCCACATGGTTTTCTTCAGTAACAGTCAGAAACTAAATTTTTTATTTTATTTGTAGACGTATCCTTCAAGTAGGTTCTTACAGTAATTCCCTTAGAGTCCAGTCACATCATATGAAACATATACATACGGGAAGACACAAGCATGAAAGACAGCAATCCTTTTTGTGCATAAAGATAATCAATAGACTTATGAGCACTTTCTGATAGTTCTGTTTTTTTTTTTTATGGCTGCTCTTTCCCTGTGGGTCCAATCACATCAAGTGATACAAATACATAGGGTAAATAGCAGCTTTGAAACAGAGCAATCATTTATTTGCATGAAAATAATCAGTTAAGTTATGAATTGTTTCTGCTACTTCTTGTGCTTTTTTGCTAACTTCACTTTCCCTGTATATACCCATTTTGGTATGTGTTCTTGTGTCTTTGTGTTTTGTCTATAGTTATGCAATTATGTAATACATGTGTTTTATTAGCTACGTATTACATATTTCACAGTACACAACAATCTATTAAGAAAACAATTATCATTTCATTATTCAACATATTGACATTACGAATATTATACCTTCATCTTGTACGCTGCACACAATGTTATGTTTCTGTATGAGTAGCTTAGTATACTAGATAGAACCCCATAATAGAATGCTATTTATATCAATGCATTGTTCAATACACTAATTAGGGTATGATATTTATTGCAATGATCCTTGACACTTGTTTCGCAACATTATAATAAGAATCCCTTGTACACATATTTCATGAAAAGTACATACACATGTGATGTCATCAGTGATATCATCAATGACATTTGTGATGTCATCTTTGATGTCCTGGGTGTTAGTCTTAGCAGTGCACGGTGGTGGCGCGAGTTATGGTTGCTTAGCTTACCATAACTGGCGAATTTTAAGGGTTTTTCGGTTTTACTTGGAACCGTAACGTCCCTTTGACAAAGATTTTTCACTGATATATATTATATATATATCTTAAGTTGTATTTTAAGGCACTAGGCACTTTACTATGCAATGCACTGAATACAATTCTTAGGTAAATCCAGCTTATTTTGCACATGGCTTTACTAATATCAAGTCATAGGTTAACTGTAAGGTATCGGACAATGCACTTGCATCTGATTCTCAGGTAAATATAGCTTACGTTTTACACAGTATTTTCGATATTATCAATATCAAGTGGTAGGTTAACTGTAAGACATACAACAAAGCATTAGCGTTTGATTATCTAATGATATATCTTTTGATGTATCAAGTACTGATAAGTAGTAACATAAATTTTAAAGCATACAGCTCATTAGATGTTCAGTAATGTATAAATATATCAGCCTATGCAATGTTGCATTTTCAAGCACTAAGCACTTTATCTTGCAATATATGAAATCTAAATTTCAGGCAAATGATTTAAATTTGCATCAGCTGCTAAGAATATTATCCATTTTATTGAAAAGTAAGCTTTGCACAAAAAAATCCTATGCTATGTTGCATTTTTTTTTAGCACTAAGCACCTTATCTTACAATGCATGAAATCCAAATACTAGGTAAATGCTTCAAATTTGCACTTGTCGCAAAGAATATTATGCACTTTATCTAAAAGCATGCTTTGCACAAAAAAAACCTACCCTCCTCCCTTCCCCCTCTCCTCCCTTTTTGCCTTAGCACTTGGCACTTTATGGCATGAATGTACCATATAACTAGTCATCCAATATGGCTGCCATTAAAAGGGGTTTCTACACAGGAAATATACTGGATCCAAATAGGAAATTAGGTATAAAGAATTGAAAACATGGTGTCAATTACAATCCGATGAAGCCCAGTTTGGGTTGAAATGCGTTATTGTGATTTTTTATTCATGAGTGTGCTCTTAACTGTCTACACATGAAACGCATAAAGGGTGATTTACAATGGAGAAAGCATGTAATTGTGGTGTACTTTTTGGATTAAGAGATGGAGGAATGCCGCTGTGAACTGCTATCTTGCAGTTTGTTTTTTTGCTTTTTATATATCTATATATATATCACACGGCCTGTGGTAGTGGGTGTGTAGTTATGGTTAAGTTGCTTAACTCCTAGGAAGGAATTCTCACCAAATATTGCAAAAAAAGTATATCGCTGGCTCTAAATTCTTTTGGCAAGTTGGGTGAGGTTTCGTGAAGGGGGGGAAAGTTATAGGGGTCCCAAAAATGTTTTTTTCTATAGACCGAATGGGCAAAAAGGCTACAGCCCAAACGGCTGGACAGACTTTCACCAAACTTGTGGCAGGAGTGGGGGCTCTGCGGACCCATTTCCCTGTTTGCTCCGTGGACTGAAGTCCCTTTTGCCTGCGGCACGCTGTGCTGTCGATGAACATTGGACACGGCTGGTGGTTGGCTGGAGGGAAGCGTGCCATGCGTCAAAGGTTTTGGGAAACGCTGCCATGGTGTATCAGAAGACAGTGTTGTGGTGTGTGTGCCAAGCCCCTAATGCATTGTGCTCATGGCTGAGCTTCTTGTATGTAACTGTGTGGCCACTAAAAGTAGTCATATCTGCCTCCACTCCGGCATCCCTTTTCCCTGGTCACCGTGCAGTGAAAAATGTGTACGTGACGTGTTGTGCGCAAATAGTTTTCGATAACACTGGCATGTTGTCCGAGGGCAATGCAGGGGTGAAAGGGCCTGGAAAACATGGTTTACAGCATTTGGTGGTAGGAAGAAGGGATGGAAAGGGTGGGGGAGTGAGAAGTACTGCAAGTGATGCATCTCATTAGAAGAAGACAGTGGCGTGCTAGTGGTACCCGTGCATACTACGCCAATTTGCGGTTATCTCAACAGGCAACAATCTTGTCTGGTCATTGCAGGCAGCCTTCCTTATGGCATGCAAGACGTAGCAGCAATGTTTTTCTGTGATGAGTGGTGGCAGGCACATTTGCAGAAGGGGAGTGCATTCCACAAGATATGCACATTTACAGATAGGGTGTACTATGGTGTGCTGTGTGTGGTAAGTCTGCAGCCCCTTTAATGCATGGCTGCAGCCCTTGCACAGAAAAGTATGTCCACTGGTTGAGAAGGTATGTCGACTGGTTGAAAGTCGCTGCAACATTGCCACTTTGTGTGTGTGGTCTGACTACATTGCACACATTATTGGTTGAATGGGTGTGGTGTTTGGTAGAACATCGTACAGTTGTCGGTGTATGGGTGGAAATGCTGCAGTAACCAGTCATATACTCTGTCCACTGGGTGCACTAATGCAATAGTGTAAATATGGAAGAGGTTACAGTGCAATTGGTTTTTACATATGCTTGCATAGTGTGCATTGCGTGGATTAGTAAGTGTTGAAGTGCACTTTGCAGTACTGCTTTTATGCACTTAGTACAGTGTGGAGAGCAGGACCAATGTTGCGATGATTGTGTTGTTTGTTTGGCATTATTACAATGGTTTCTGAATGGAAGTGGGTAGTGGTGCCAAATCCTGTGGTATCTTTGTGCATTACGGTAAGTAGAACATGTGTTCTTGCATTCCTGCTGTAGGGTGCTGAGTTTGGGTTTAGGTGCTGGTGCCTATGTTGCCTTTCTGAATTTTGGCACATGCCTACATGTTCGCCTGCATGGCCTTGTTATGTTGTGGTGGTTGTGGGCAAGGCTTGGACTGTTAGGTGCATGACCGAAGCCCGCAGGCCTTAGGCCATGAACCCAACAGGCTAGGCACTCATCACAGCCACCACAATGCAATGCAGTCATGCACTTGTCAGTCTGCATGCATGTTTGGTTGGTGACTTGAATGCAATAGTTGTGGAGGACATTGTAGACTTGGTAGAGGAGCAGAAATTAGCGTAGATTAGGATACTGTCCACATCATTGCCCCTGTTGCACAATAGGAAACCACATGTCACACATTTGTGTTCGCTATGGTTAGGCCCTTAGAAGACCCTTGCTTTAGGAAGTGCTGTAAGATATGGCATCATGAAAGTATGTTCTCAGCAGCACACATGTAAAACATGGCCAATGCACACAGCTTCCTACATACCATTCACCACATCTGCACCCAACGGCCTAGGCCTTTATAACAGCCACCACAGCCTATTGCAGGCATGCAGTTGTCACTATGCATGCATTTGAAGTTGGTGACATTTACACAATGGTTGTGGAGGACATTGTACAATTGGTTGACCAGCGGAAAAGAGCTGCTATGAGTAAAATAGCCTATGGCGTACATCATTGCCCCTGTTGCACAATAGGGCACCACATACCACCCTGTGCATTTCATCTGGGTTGCCCCTTTTAAGCACCTTGCTTTACGGAGTGCTTTAAGATATTGCAGCATGAAAGGACGTGTTCAACAGCACACATGTAACCTATGGCTAATATACACAGCCTCCTACATACCGTTCAGCATACCCAATGGACCGTTATGCAGCCATGGATGCAAATATGTGTCCAGTGTGAAACCTGGCAGGCTCAATTGAAGATGGGGAGTGCAGTGCACATGTCATGAGCATTTAAACATAGCGTGTACGATGGTGTCTGTATGCATACGGTGTACATCATTGCCCCTGTTTAACAATAGGGAGCCACATCCCACCATGTGCATTTCCTATGGTTGTGCCCTTATAATCCCCTTGCTTTTGGGAGTGCTGCAAGGCATTGCAGCATGAAAGGCTGTGCTCACCAGCACACATTTAAACTATGGCTAATGTGCACAGGCTCCTACATGCCATATGCACACCCAACACAATGTTATGAAGACATACGGGCAAATATGTGCCCAGGGTGAAAGTTGGCAGGCTGAATTGCAGATGGGGAGTACAGTGCACATGACATGAGCATTTAACCATAGACTGTACTATGGTGTGTTTTCTCTGGGGAGGGTCTATCGCCTTGCATGCATGGCTGGAGTGGAAAGCAAAAAAAAGAGTCCTCCTACTTTACTGGGGCACAACGCTCCCGGTACTTGGGGAAGCATACGTGCCACATTCTGCGATTCTCACCATGCTGGCCAATGGAAATGGGACTATAGCCTTTGTCCAATCAGGTGCTCAGGGTGTGCGTCACAGGCAAGAGCACCAATAGGAAGAAGGACTTCACTTGCTTCACTGGGGCACGGCCCTCACGGTACTTGGGAAAAGGCATGTGCCACATTCTGAACTTCCCACCATGCTGGCCAATGGAAATGGGACTATGACCTTTGGCCAATCAGGTGGTTAGGGTATGCATCACAGGCAAGAGCACCAATAGGTAGAAGTACTCCTCCTGCTTCACTGGGGTGCGGCCCTCGCGGTACTTGGGGAATGGGACATGCCACATTCTGCGCTTCTCACCATGGTGGCCAATGGAAATGGGACTGTGGGGAATGTCCAGTCAGGTGCTCAGGGTGTGCATCACAGGGCGGCAATCATTGTTTTCCATTTGTTTGTGTAGTGCGGCTGGCAAACATGGCAAGATGCACAGTTTTCATCGTGGGTGATGTCTTTGTCGACCTGTGGCAATGAAATTTTTTTTTCACAATCTACATGCTGCACTAAAGAGCCTATTATAAGAATGTGAGCTGATGTTGAAAATTATTTATAAAAAACGCAAAAAGGTGTTTCTATGGAAGCACCTTTTTTTTAAAAAAAGGCTCTTTTAAGAGCCCTCACAACTAACGACATCCCCTACCCTGGTGTAAAGTTATTCTGCCTCTCCCGCGCGTGCACAGCATGAAAAGTCAGCAAATATTGCGATAGTTGCAGGGTGGCACGTGTTAGATAGGCCCCTTTTGCAGATAACGGCCATAAAAATGGGCCTGTGGTGGCTATGGGATTGGTCAATAAGGCTTCTGGGTGTGGTGTGTATGCACAGACTCTGGTACACAGTGTATTTGTCGACAGAATTGGAGAGGGTGCAGTTATGGTTGTGTGTTTCATGAGCCACAGCGTGCAGGTTTTAGGGGAGTTCAAAATACGTTGACTGAAAGAGAATAGAAAACACTGTGGAGTGGCGGCTCATTTTGGAATCTATCATGTGGATGTGTAGTGCTATGGAGTACCTACAATGAAGTGACTGATTTTGGTTTGTCTGTGTGACACTTTGGTGACACGCACTCATGCCAATATTATTGTTTTTCATTGTGGAAGTAAAATTGCACAGCATGTTACACGAGTTTCAGTGCCGATTGCGATGAAGGAGGCACTTGCCCAGGTCATGCGTTTGTTTCCGATCTCTTGCATAACTTTCTATCGCATTATACAGACACTGATGTGGCTGCATCATTTTTTATTTGTCTGCAAATGGAGAAAGTGCGGTACATATCCAAGAAGTGAAGTTGTGCCTTTGTACGACATGTGCCAATGGTGTACTTCACACATGGGAATATGACTTTTCACAGTACAAACAGTTTTCCCAAGCTATAACGTTCATCTTAATATGCCTGCCATCCCGATTTCTGCACACATCCTCGAAATTGCCTTGGTGCCCTTCTCGAAAGAAGTGGAAAAATGTTTGTAATAAGTGTTGCGCACTGACACTCCTCAAAATGCTGTGCAACACGTAAAGAAACCTCTTTCTACAGCGACCCCCTTTGTAACCGATTCCACTACAGTGGTCTGCACAGTGCCACACCTCCCACCTGAATCCGTTCATTGGCAATTCCATTGTTCATCTCTGAAAGGTGCTTGCTTTATTTCTCTTTTTTCATTTCCCAGTTAATTTCCATTTAGTATGGTCTTCTGACACACGCCACAGAAGGAACGGCAGGAAAGGCCCAGGACAGAAGGGGCAGCACCTGCATGGATAGCATAGTGGACGTGCCGAGAGACAGAATTATTGGGTGGCCCTCACCTACATAGGCACCAATCATTGTCATGCTCCCGAACTGACCCTTCCCACGCACTCACAAGTACCTCCCCTCTGTAGAGTAGCGCATTGCAGTACATGCACAGTACAATGCCCTTTGCCGGGTAATGGTCTTTAGCACGGCATATGGTCTGCAAGGATGTTCTAGAGCTCCGCTGCCCTACAGGATTGCCCACAGCAGATGTGGGAAATGCTGTACATGAAATTACGCTATGTAATTGTAGGAAGAGCGGTAGACTGCCCACTGGTCCCTTGTGCTTTCATTTCAGTTGTCATCACATGCAGTACAAACACTTCATGCTATGCCATTAGTCTTAGGAGTAGCATTCATGGAGATGCATACATTCTGGAATAAAAGAATGTTTTCGACAATATGAAACACAGCTTCATTACGTGGAGCAGGAAGCCATTTGTTCTGTGTGACCCATGCAGCTACAGTACATTTCTAACCACCACTAACATTGTTTGTGCTCTGCACATTCTGCTATTTGCTTACTTGCCTTTAAATGCACTAGTATGTGCGTGACCAAGCCGCACCAGCTTTGCCATTTTGCAGACTCACTCCAAGCTGTGCCACCTGCAGTTACATGTTTTCTTCAACTGTACGACCCGCAGACGACCTCTTCACACTTTCCATCACACTGCTCAGTGCAGACACAATGTGTCTGTTTCACGGGTCATGGAAATGCAAGCAGCATATCAATCAAATTAATGTGACATTCAACACACCCACGTTTCACTGCAGGTTTCTGTTCCTTGTTTACCAGGCATGCTTCAGCCACACATTGGTAGGTTTGCAGAGCCACCCACGTAGTCGTCACGAGTACTTGAAATGCGGTAGCCTATTGTATGAATCTGCAAAGCTGGCGACAGGGGCATTGTTACCAGCACACAGTGGATGACATATGCATGGCTATAGGTGTGGAAAGGATACACGTGTGCTTCTACAACTATTTAAAAGTGCATTAGAAGATGTGGAAATGCGGCCACAAATGGACTCCTACAGATACTTGCAGTGTGATTGCACATACACCGACCAGGTGCAGTCTTCCTAGGAAACATCCATATTGCACAATTGTAGTCATCTCGGCCAGTACTGTGCGGCACAGAGCCACCATGCAATGTTAACACAAAAAGAGGAACTACCCACAGGGCCTCATTACATGGTATGCGGTAACCATGGCGCTATTAGCGCCATGGTTGCCGCCGGTATTTTACCGTGTCCGCCTTGGTGGATGGCAGAATTACTGCCCTACTCCAAGGTGAGCGGGGGCGGTAATTCCCCATTCACCAAGGCACTTCCCCATTCCCATTTTTGCCCCTATAGGGCTCAATGGGAATGGGGAAGGAGCTAATTACGGTACCGTAAATTGCAGTACCGTAATTAGCACCAAGGTCCCTTTGCAGGCCTGTTCCTTAACGGCTGCTAAAAGCAGCCGTTGAGGTCAGGTCCGGCAAAGGGACCTCGTAGTAAGGCGGTAAGGGTTTACCGGTACTGGTGCCCTTACCGGTACCGGTAAACCCTTACCGCATTCCGTGTAATGAGGCCCACACACTCAGCAACATTTACCATGTACATCTGTAATTGCTATTATACACCAACACTATTCAGAAAAGGAAGGGGTAGCGCAAATGGATATATATACCAGACAATTTGGCCTTTCCACACGTTTATCATGAGGGTAGCCAAGGAATCAGTAACAAACCATTGTCAATGGGACTTTATAGTTCCGTTGCAGTACCAAACACCTATCATCTTAACAGAAAACACTATGCTAAAGCAACGTTCTGGTTACAGTTCCCTATTAAAAACCTATGAAATTCACTAACGAAAACATTGTTAAAGGGACGTTATGGTTAAGCTGCACTAGTAAATATCTATGCAATTCAAATGACAAACGTTGTTACAGGGACGTTATGATTACAGGTAAAACTGAAAACCCCCAGAAATTCCCCAGTTATGGTAAGCTAAGCAACCATAACTTGCGCTACCACTGTGCAGTGCAAGGACTAACACCCATGACATCAAAGATGACAACACAAATGTCATTGATGACATGCCTGATGACATCACATGTGTGGCTCTCTCTTTTTTTGGTCAGCAGACCCATTTCCCTGTTAGGCCATCGGACGCGTCCACTGATTGGATGGTGAAAAGCGTGACGTGCGTCAGATTTTTGGAAATGCCTGCCATGTTGGATTTGCTGACATTTGCTGACATTTGCCAGTTTCTGTGGATATCGCGGTAAAAACATATAAAAAACACAATATTACACTCGTCAAACTTACCAAAAAATCTCTGGGGAGTTGAGGGGTGATGTGGATGGGATGGGATATGGCCATAAGAAGCCAAAAAATGTGTGTTTTTCGCCGTAAAAGTCTGCGAACGGTGTTGGCAAACAGTCCTGTGAAGTTCGGGGACACTTCCGAAGTTCGAAAGCAGTTCTTGGATGGCTTATAACTTTGGCACCACTCAATGAAACAGCATGAAATGTTGGAATTCTATTTTAAACCTGGTACTGAAAGACTCTGCAAAGTATGGTGGGATTCTGTAAAGTGGGGGCAAAATTAGAGGGGGATCCCAAAATAATGTAAAGTCTTATAGATGTGGTGCCATTTGACGAATCTGCACAAAAGGTTGCAAGACGATTTTAAGTCTACATATACATGTTCTTGTAAAGTTTGGTGGGATTCTGTCAACATTGGGCAAAATTAGAGGGGGATCCCAAAATATTGTAAAGGCTTATAAATGCGGTGCCATTTAACGAAGCTGTACAAAAGTTTGCAAAACAATTTTAAATCTAGATGTAAATTTTTTTGTAAAGTATGGTGGGATTTTCACAAGAGGGGGCTAAATTAGAGGGGTCTCAACATTTTTAGATGTCTTATAAGTTTGTTGCCGTTTGACGAATGTGGACAAAAGTTTTCAGAAACATTATAGACCAAACCTTGAATGTTTGCGTAAAGTTCTGAATGGGTTTTGTCAAGTTGGGGGCTAAGTTTTATGGCTATTGTATCTACGTACAATTTCCCACTTTTGAAAAAGAAAACATGGGTGGATTTCAAGCAAACTCATGTAAGGAGCATTAGCAAGGACCTGAAAGCATGGGTTTGCAAATGTGCCTGTGTATTATTTTTTGACAAGTGTCACAATGGTACATAAAATAGTGATATACCTTTGGTGATTGAGGTATAGCCTGTGTCCATGGGGCGTGGCCTGATGCTCAGGGTGTGAGGACGCGGTTCCCTTGAGCTCCGGCAATCCAGCAATACTGCCCATCCTTTGGAGCAGCTGTACATCAGGCAATCACTCCTCGATCTGGGTGGTGTGGGCTGCCTGCAGCACCCAGCCTTCGGTGTAGCCGTACATCAGGCGATTGACTACACCCGACGATTTGACCCGACAAAAATCGGAGCTCCGGGGCCCGCTGGGACGCTCCGGTCCGGCGCCCCCCTGCACTCCATAAGGGACTCCCAAGATGGCGGCCGTGGCGACATGAGCGGATGAGGAGCGTGCACCCCGAAGCGACCTGATCCTGGGCCCTATCGATACGCAGGCTAGGAGCCAAGACTGGGCGCCCGATGCTGGAGCCCGCAACGACGTAGCTGAAGTGCGACTGGGGCAAGACCACCGGATCCTCAGGGCCATCCACCGCGACCCCGACTTTCAACTCCCCGGCGAGCGGAGCCCCCCGGCCTGCGCAGACCTGCAAACCTCGACCTGGGCCGGCGGTTGTCTCCAGTTCTGCCCGGACTATAACGCTCACAGGTGAGACCCTTCCCTCCTTGGGATCAGACCCCGCCACAGTTTCCGGGTTGGGTCATACCTAGCCAGGCCCGACTACCTACTCACCGAGTTGCGGGACCCTGCCGACTCACCCCGAGCAATACTGAGAGCCCACACCGCGGCGCTCCCACTGAACTCCCTGCTCCCGCATCCCCCCCCAACCAACCTTACCACACCAGGGGACCGGACCCACAACGCTGCAGCCCTGAACGACCCGGGCCCCACTGTCTCCTGTCCCACCAAAGCAGGGACGACCACATCCGTTGGGCACCCAGACCCCGGATCAAATAAAGCCTAATATCCCTGCACCACCACGCATTAAAATCAACCCGGGGGGAAAAAAACGAGAGAGCCCGTCTGCCTCAACCAGGCCTGAGACAATCCAAAATGGCCGCAGCAAGAAACAAAGCCAAAAATGCCACCCTAGATCCTTTTGTCACGGCGAAATCTAACCCCACCACCCAGACCACATCGGACGACCCAGCAACACGGGATAGCCCGGACACCAGACACAATCAGCTGCTGGGGGCGATTGAGGCCCTAAAATCATTTATCGACACGAAGATCGGTGAAGTAAAAGCCGACATCCAACTGATAAGGCAAGATGCCCGCAACCTAACGGAACGCGTCACCATTGTGGAGTCCTCTCAGGAGGACATGGCAACTGAATCGGCAGCCATGAAAACAGAACTCGCAGACCTACAACGTTAGGTAGCCCTGCTGGAGGCGAGGTCCGAGGAGGCAGAGGGCCGCGCTAGACGCAGTAACATTAGGATACTGGGCGTACCGGAGGGGACGGAGACTGCTGACCCGACGGCCTTCGTTGAATCCCTAATCCAACAAGAGATCGGGGTGGCAAATCTCTCACAGGGCTTCGCCATAGAGAGAGCTCACAGATCGCTCCAGAAGAAACCCCCCCCAGGCTCCTACCCTCGCCCCATCATAGCGAAGGTCCTTAACTTCCGAGACCGGGAGGTGATCCTGAAGTTCTCGAGGGAGGGAGGAGAGATAGAGCGAGGCAACTCAAGAATCACGATATACCCCGATTATACTCAGTCGGTACAAAGAGCGAGGAACTCCTTCGTCCCAATCAAGGCCAGGCTGAGGAAATTAAACCTAAAATACATGTTGCTCTATCCCTCCAGGTTGAAGGTAATCTATAAAGGAAAAGCGATATTTCTCGAGACACCAGCCGCGGCCAACCTGTGGATGGAACACAATAACCTGGCCGAGGTTCCTGTCGAATCCCCGCATGGGAAACACAATGAGGGTGCCCAAGGATGAGGGCAATATGCCCCGACACAGGTGCTTGCACCCTCCCACAAACACCTGAGAGATCAGGAGACCCCAACCTTAGAAGCAAAACTACAATGTGAGAAGCTAAATGACTGCGGGGCTCACCCGATCTACCACACATGAACACAGACCACGACCTCACGAAAGATCAGTGCAGGCCAGTTGCCAGCACTCACCTACTCGCGCCAGACACCCGGATTGGGACAGGCGGCGCGAGAGCACCCGAGCACTCCACCGTTGTGTCAGTCGCTGGGTGCACCAGTTATAATTGTTCCACACAAGTTAGTACTGTTTTAACTGCCTTGACTCTGAAGACCTTTGACCAAATGGAATCGAACCCAAAACTAACCAACAGAGTTAACCACTCCACGCGACCAGAACCAACCATGGCTCACAATAACAAGCGAACAAGCCCCAGAGAGGACATATATCTCTCCCCGACAATTAATGCAATCAAGCAATGGCGCCAAAACTTAGGGTAATCACATGGAACGTAAGGGGGATGGGGTCCTATCTCCGGAGAAATCGAATACATTCTTACCTGAAGAGGAAGAAGGTATCAGTTGCCCTCTTACAAGAAACGCACCTCACTGCCGACTCTGCAGATAAGCTAACAAATTACTGGGGGGGACAAGGTAATGGTTCATCTTACTCGAAGTATGCAAGAGGAGTATACACATGGGTGAGCCCGGGCACACCATTCCAACAGCTGGGGGTAGAGTCGGATAAGGAAGGCAGATACCTGCTGGTATGGGGCATGCTGGAGGGCAATCGAATATGTATAATGAACTCGTACTTCCCCCAACATGGCATACCTTCCTACCTCAAGGGGCTGTGCGCCAAAGTCATGCTTCACAGGGACCACTCTCTGCTGTGGGGAGGAGATTTCAATTGCGTCATGAATGCGGAAATGGACAGATCCACCACCCCACAATCGCACAATTACCTCCCTGCTCGGGCCCTCCACAAAACAATCGAGGACTTGCACTTGGTTGACACCTGGCGGGACCTTCACCCCACGGATAGATCCTATTCATTCTACTCGGCCCCTCACAACCTGCACACCAGGATAGACTACCTCTTTATAAATGACGAGCTGACCCCTCGGGTCGAGTCTGCGGAGTACCTGGGCAGATCAATTTCAGATCATTCCCCGCTAATAATACAACTTTGCCTGCGCCCCCCCCTACCTCCTATCCCAACGTGGCGTATGCCAGCGGAGACACTAACTGACCCCGCATTCAGGGAGCACCTGGCCGAGAAACTAGAAGAGTATGTGGAAATTAATAAGGGATCAGTTGAAAAATGGAGTACTCTCTGGGAAGCATTGAAGGTGGTGACAAGAGGAGAGGTAATAGCTGAGGCGGGTGGAATCAGGAAGCAGCTAAGAAAGGAATTAGAAGCTAAGGAGGAAAAGATCAGGCACCTTGAAAACAATTCCCCTCCCACAATTGAGACAGAGACCAAGCTGAGGGAGACCAGGGAGGAATGCAGAACCGCATGGGAAAGGCTCGCGAAATTTGACTTCTCCACTCGCACCACGAGAGCTCACAAAGAGGCAGATAAGCCAGGCAAGATACTGGCTTGGCTGTGCCGGAAGGAACATCCGAAGCGGGCCCTTACAGCGATCAGGGATGATAATGACACAGTCCACAGAACACAGCAAGCAATAAATGAGGTCTTCACCGACTTCTATGCAGAACTGTATGCCCACAGCGACCAAATTCCCGAAGCAGACATAAGAGACACCCTGGAAGAAGTCGGCCTACCAAAACTGAACCAGGAGCAAAGAAAAATGCTGGGAGATGACATTACTATCGAAGACATCACTGAAGCGATTAGATCCCTCTCCACATGCAAGACCCCTGGAACCGACGGCCTTACCCCTGAGTTTTACAAGGCATATGAAGGGATCCTGTCCCCCATACTGCATGAAGTCTATGCGGAGGCATTTGAGACGGGCACACTACCAGGCACCATGAGAGAAACCCTCATAGTGCCAATGCTCAAACCTGGCAAACCGCCCGAAAAATGTGATTCATATCGCCCACTCGCACTCCTAAACTACGATAGCAAAATACTTACGACCATACTGGCCAAGAGGCTCTCAAAGGTGATAGGTTCCCTGGTTCACGCAGACCAATGCAGCTTTGTCCCTGGACGCAACACTACAGCCAACCTAAGAAGGCTCCAGCACATAATGGCACAAACAGAGGAAAGCAAAGAAGACCTAGCGGTACTCTCGCTTGATGCCATTAAGGCTTTTGACTCGATCTTCTGGGAGTGGCTAATCGAAACCTTGAGAGAGTTTGGAATGGGCGAACACTTTATCCGATGGGTCAAAGTACTATATAATAACCCGATGGCAAGAGTCAAAACAGGGGGCATGGTGTCAGGGGCCTGGGCTATCCAAAGGGGGACCAGACAGGGATGCCCGCTCTCACCAATGCTATATATCCTAGGGCTGGAACCAGTAGCAATTTTTTTCAGGAAACAGCTATTCGACGCGGGCATAAGCATCGCCGGTACAGACAACATCATCTCCCTATACGCCGACGATGTTCTTTTATATCTTCGTGACCCTCAGATGAATGCCCCGATAGCTCTAGATATCTTGGATAACTTTTCGAAATACTCAGGCATAAAGTTCAGCCGGCAGAAATCATCCGCCTTCCCTCTGGCTGGCCTCAGGGGAAGGAGCACAGAAGAACTCCCCGAGATTGGAATCCAGTGGCAAACAGAGTCCTTCCGCTACCTGGGCATCACCATCAAGCACACACCAATCTCCACTCACGAAAGCAATACTGAAGCCGCATTATCGGGGGTACGGAGTTCCGTCAAATTTTGGTCGAAGCTTCCGCTTTCGGTGATGGGCAGTGCCGCAATATCCAAGATGATAATATTGCCCAGATTCCTCTATTACTTCACCAATATAACATTTTACATTCCCCCATCCTTCTTCAGGAAACTAGAATCCCTGATCAAAGATTTTCTTTGGGGTCGATCCAGGCACAGGCTTGCACTGAACATCCTCACACTTCCCTACTCCGCAGGCGGTATCCAACTACCGGACTTCAGAAGATACTACCTAGCGGCCCAACTAACACACGTCGCCAAATGGCTGAGCGATGAGCCCTCAGCTGAGACAAACCTCCTCTGCCAACTAATCTCACCCCTACACCCTAAAGAACTGATATGGAACAACAAATTGGGGCCTCCCGACCCGCCCATAATAGTACAGGTGGGTCGACAGGTGTGGAAAAAGGTTAACTCTATGCTGGGGCTACAACACTCGTATTCACCCGAAACCCCTATCCTAGCAGACATGTGTAAAGCCCCCGGCGACCTACCAACAATGAGGAGATGGGAAAACTTCGGCATCTACACGTGGGGAGATATGTTTGAGGAAGGACAATTCAGGGACTTCGAATCACTGCAAGAGAACGAGGGGATCACCCTGAGCCACTACTTATGGTACCAAAAGGTGAAATTTATCGCCAAGAAGAAATGGGATGTATGGCCCGAGGAGCCTGAAACACACGCCCTGACCCGGGAGATGTACGGAGTAAGCGATGGCTGGAAACCAACATCAAGGCTATACGCCCAAATAAACGATAGGCCTAACCCAAGAAGCACACGTTTGAAAGAGAGATGGGAATCCGACTTAGGGACCGAAATTACGGAGGGAGAATGGTCGAGAGCCCTAGCATACCCGAAGGAGATATCTAGGAACGCAAGATTTAGACTAATACAACTCAATGTCCTCTATAGGACCTACATGTCCCCACATAGAGTATCCACCTTCAATGACAAAGTCAACTCGGCATGCCCATGGTGCTCCTCTGATCAAGCTGACATGATTCACATGTTCTGGACTTGCCCTAAGTCTCAGAAACTATGGTTCGCAGCCGAACAGACCTGCAGGAAAGCTGGCCTTGAGCTATATGAATGGACTCCGAAAGAGTGCCTCCTAGGAATCTACCCGAGACTGGGCAAAATCAAACACTTGGTGAAGCTGATGGACATAGCATGTGTGCTTATAAAGAGAACGGTCGCAATGGCCTGGAAATCCTCAGCAGGCCCCAGGTACGAACCTTGGATCAGGGAGATGGAAAGATGGACGGCAGCAGAAACAAGAGCATGGGAGGAAGCGAATAATAGGGGCGGAGAAGACCTGAGCACCACACTGGAGGCCTGGAAGACCCTTCTGAGAGACATGATCTTCTCGACGAGCTATAAGCCTCCCTGAGCCAACCCTCCACAACCGGCAAAACGGCCTAACCCACGCACAGTAGCATTCATTCTACACCCACTTCCCCCCCTATGTGTCAGGGGCACCAGCCAGAGCCCAATGGAGTGGAGACTGGGGTTCATCTACGGAAATGAGGACTATAACCACACAGAGTTCAAAGGACAGTCACTGTTACCACTGTTACTTGTTCTGTTTTCTTTCTTTCTCGTTACTTCTTTGTTTGTTTTGTTTCTTGTTTAATAACACCCATGCCTTGTGAGACATAAGAGATTTGTAACCATGCATAGACATAAACCACGATTGTACTGGTTGGAAATATAACAGCGAATGCCAAATGCCAATAAAAACATTTTAAAATAAATAGCCTGTGTCCATTGACAGTGGCCAGATTATCCGGGTCATGGTATTAGGTCATGACCCAGACAATCTGACTACTGTCCTTGACCGCAAGGGATGAAAAATGGTGTTAAACTGGCCATGTCCACCTGTGACCGGCTATGTGAAATAAACTCGGGTGCATCCAGATCTGTCTCTGGGCAATGCGTGAAAAAATAATTTTCAAATTAAGGAAAATTTCCTTCAACTTTCCCAATGTCTCCTTCATTACAAACTGCAATAAATGTCCAGTCACGTACCCCAAACGGTTCCCTCTACAATGAACAATAATAATGTCTGGATGTTTTAATTCAAGCATATTTGCACAAAATGGGAGCAAATCCACCCACATCAGGCCACGCACTCCATACCAGCACACTTACAATTCAGGGAATCCAAGATTGGCTATTCCACAATGCTCAGCATACACCTTCAACCAATGGATCCAAGAGTCCCACAACATCCACACACTCTGCCTTCTGAAAGACAATGGGCCTCATTCCGAGATTGAAGGAAGTCATGGCACTATTTGCGCCATGAGTGTCTCCAATAACGTTACCGGCACCGGTCTCGTTCAATGGGGACTTACCGGTGTAGTCTGACCTTTGCGGGACCGGCAAGTCCCCATTGAAAAAAACATTCCCCATTCCCATTTGAGCCCCCACAGTGCTCAGTGGGAATGGGGAAGTAGCTAATAATGGTACCGCAATTTGCGGTACCTTTATTAGCTCTGAAGTCCCGTAACGTGTCCTGTCCTAACACCTGGTCAGACCAGGCGTTAAGGAAGGGACCCGCTAAGGGACCTCGTAGTAGGGCGTTAAGGGATTACCGGCACCAGTCTCCTTACCGGTGCCTCTTATCCCTTACCGCCCCAATCGGAATGAGGCCCAATGTTATGACCATTTTCAGTCCTCTTACAACTTCTAATATCAAAACTCCTACTACCCCCTCTTCCTCTACACCGCACCCAGGAAACCTGATTGGCTGATCTTCCAATGTCTGCAGACACCCACAACTGTCTGCGGTCTCTGCAGTCCAGTTCCCTTTCCATGCCAACAACCCTAAAAGACCCAGATGTGGCACTTGCCATGGCCACTCAAAGTGGTGGGGGGGAAATTAAACACAATTTAAGTTATTTAATATTTAGTGGTGGCCCTGAAAAGGACATTTTTTGGAGGGGTTTGTTAACAAACATCTTGTTTTCCTTTTTTTGATTTCATGTACAGTATTAATGTACGCTCTACATCTTCCCTTAGAATTTCTTACAAGTACTTTTTCAAGGGATTCAAAACATTGTAAAGGAAAATAAATTGCATTTCTGACATCTATGAAATGAACTCCATTTGACAAAACAATTCACACCATCAGAACTTATATTGTCATTCCCAAAAAATGACATTCCTGCAGCAAATAATAAAGCAGATACAGCTTTATTGACAAACTGCCTTGATGCTTCCATTTGTGGACTGAAACGGTTTGCTGGACATCTCAATGTTTGCCTCTGATTTATTTAAGAAAACATATCTTGGCAGCAGGAAACAGTTCCATTAGGCTTTTAAAGAAATCCTTCAGGGCAACGTGCAAATATCCTGGAGTCACAAACCCAAAACTGTCCCCTCCACAATGCACAATTAAAATGTCTGGACATTTAAGGTGAGCGATACTCTCACAGAATGAAAACAAGCTTGGCCAGTTCAAGCCACAAACTACATGCCACAAAACCTCCACTTCTGCCAAACCAATATTTCTAAAGATGCCATGATTTTCAGCATACACCTTCAATGAATGAATTGAAGAGTCCCCCAACACCCACACAGTCTGCTTTCTCAAACAAATAGCCATAGCCATTTTCAGTGCTCTCACAACTCCTGCAAACAAAACTCTTGCTAACCTCTCTTCCTGTTCACCACACCAAGCAAACCTGATTTGCTAATCCCCACAGTCCCCTTTCAGTGCCAGGCATCCTCAAAAGACCCTGACGTGGCACATGCCTTCCGTGGACTACCACTGTGTCTGCCGAGCCAGTAGCACAAGGGCAGCCTTTCTGTGCTTTCCACTTTCATGTTCTAAACACTCCCTCATTGGCTACTTTCAGAGAGTCACACATCCATCCACCAATCACATCCAAAACCTTTACAACTAATCCAGTCATCTCAGTTCAACTCTTCAGATGTACACTTGAACTCTCAGAGTGCATATCCCAGGTTAATGAAAGGCATCTGCATCAAAAACAAAACTACTGTACAACTGTCCAATATATCTATTTTCAGATTCAACAAGAAATGTATCTAACAAAACATGGAACAGGTATGCTTATATTGAAAAGAAATGTTTTCTTTAAATCTTTCACACACACACACACACACACACACACACACACACACACACACACATACACACACATATATATAAATATAGAGCGAGAGAGAGAGAGAGAGGGTTACTTCTACTTACCCTGTTATAACCTTCTGAATAAGCATGTTCTCTTTTTTAACCATCTAGCTAATGCCATGCATTGCAGCATTCAACACCTACTCACATGAAGCAGTAAGAAATTAGAATGCTCTGCGTTCTGAAATGTTTCTTTTTACAAGCATTTTGATGAAAATTAAAAAAAGGAATATGCGCATGTAAAGCAGCACTGTGTCACTTCTTAAAAAAAAAGAAAAGCAGATAATATAGATCTGTAGACCATTTTTAAGTGGTACTTTTTGCCTGTCAGTTTAATATGTTGGCAGCACATGCATACATCCCAACATCACCCATTCCAGTCTATAGGTGCTTATTAAGTCTTCATTTTTTCCTTTGCATTCTATCACTTCAAATTCTACTTCTCCTATTATAAAACTCAAACTAAAAGTCCCAGAATGCAAAGAAAAAATCACGACTGAATGTCAAGATTCAAAACTGTGACATGTATATCAAATAAACATAAAAAGCTGTGCTTTTCCAAATATTTATTTGGGAAGCATTTTGAAGAAATTAAAAAAATGCATATCTGCATTATAGCAGGACTGTGCCACTTGCTTATAAAACAAAGTAAACGCAGATAAAAAAGATGTATATACCATTTTTAATTGGCACTCAGTGTGTGGCAGTTTATTATTTTGACAGTACATGTATTCTTCCTAACATAACCCATTCCAATCTTTAGCTTTTTATGCAGTCCTCATTTTTTATCGACATTCTGGGATTTGTACTCTACTTTTATAATGGAAAGAGTGGAACTAAAAGTCCCAGAATGCAAATCAAACATCTACGACTGCATAAACACCTACAGATTAGAATGTATCATGTTGGCAAGTATGCGTATACTCCTAACATATTGAACTTCCACACACCACTGCCAATTAAATGTGTACTACAAATCATTTCCTTCAACTTTTCTTCTCTTCTACAAAAGGTTACAGATCTTTTATAAATGCACATATGCATTTCTTAACTTTCATGAAAATGTTCCTAAAAGCAAAAATGTTTGACGGCCGACCAATAGTTTCACCATTACCACATATTCCCACTAACCTTCTTTTAAAATTACAGGAATGAAGCACATTACCGAAGACAACCGAAAAAAAGAATACCCTTCACATCCAATAAAGAAAGTTAATTAATGTACCATGTATATGTATGTAATTACAGCAGCACAGTTTCACTATATATTACCCCAGACTACTCTTTTCAAACCAACATTCCTTTCACTCTAAGCCTTTTTATTCAACCATTCACATACTTCCCATTCCCATCTAAACACCACCATTGCAACACCCACGCTGTTCCTGAAAACAGCACAATGTCCCTACAGATTCAATCACACCACCACTCCCTTAATCACTAACCCAACACCATCACACCTCTGCAGACTCTTACTCTCACGACCTTCCCAACCACACCTAATATTCCAACTCACAATTAAACAGCACTCTATTCATCTCTACAATCACACCCTCACACCCATGCACCATAGATGCATATACATTGCACAACTTTCCAACCCAAATGTCTCTTTTCGCAAAAGACACAACAAAAGGCCTACTAAAAAGCAACTCCATAGAAAAGAAAGAAAAATAGAGTATATAAGAATAAAACTACACCATATAGTCATCCACCTCTACAATAATCTACAGAAAACATGACAACAAAAGAGATAGTAACCTCATTTAACAAAACTAAACCGGCCATGTCTAAAAAAGGTAATGCCCCTCTTGCAAAAACTAAAAGTAAAATAATATGTACAAAGAAAACTAGACCTACTAACAAACCAAACACTGTATCTACCAGTGTTAATGTAGTCACAGTAAAACAATCCAAAATATATATTTATGTTACAGAAAATGTTCCACCATAGAGTTCTTCACAATATTATAAAAACAGATGAAAAGTCATGATATACCCTTAAAAACTACCACAGGAGACTAATCCTTCAAGCTCTAATTTACAGTGCTTTTCTACTAAAGAGAACCTTGTTTATATTGATTTCAAACAGAATGAAACCACTACCAAAATTAATCAAAATATTACAAAAAGTACTTCTAAACATGTGTAGTGTCAATATACAGACCTTTTCAAACCTCTGTGATTGTGAATGGGTTCACACAAGCAGCACAGAACCATATTTCAATGAAGAAGCTTATAAACAAGAACAACAAAAAACAGTTGCCTTAGACAATAATGGTTGAGGGTATGAAATGGTGGAAGACACCAGTATGACAAAAGAAACCCTTATAGAAAAAAGTCCCAACCAAATTTGAACCAAATGCTCCTTTTACCCAAGCAAACCATCCAGTGTACAAATAGACATGCAGTTCAATGTTTAATGTACGCCAACAATCCTTTAAATATTTACGACTATTCCTCAATCACTATTGTGCAACTAACAGACAAAAGTACAAATGAAAACTTTACGAACCATGGACTCTTGTCCAGTGAGCGGCCACAATGGAATTTGAGGACATTCATTAGCCTGCATTTTAGGAACTGCTTGCAAAAGCACCTGCCACTGCACCAAAATGTTAGCAATGCACCATTCTGCTATACAGAATCCTGTGCATCAACTATACTATGCAAAAAGTCCTGCTCTAGAACTGCAACATTTAATTAACATTCTCCTACATTCTCCTACATGGAACAGCCAAAGAACTGCATCAAGAAGTAGTAGCACATCCAACGTTAATGAAGAGTCCAATTGGGTCCAAATAGCTATATCTAACAGCAGAAACTAAATACAAAATAACAGACCCCTCGACAGTGTGCACATACTGCAACACAAAGTTTGACAATAACCACAGTCCATCACATCCTATCACAACTTAACTTGTATGAGAGCATTATAATACAAACAGTGCACCCATGTCAAGCTATACTACACCTTCAACCGAAATCAGCCAAATGACCTCTATGCAAGTTAATAAACGGCATCTGAGGCAAAGTAGTATATTTGCCATTAGATCTAAAAAAAAAGTACAAAATCTAGGAGTACAATGACCAATAGATCTCTCTTTCATTATGCTAGTTAATACTGTGCCAACAAAAGACAAAACAATTTGGCAACAAGTCAACTTAAAAAAAGTGAGATAAGTCCTACAATATCTAAAAGAAAACAATGAATACTACAAAGATATAAACACAGAGGTAACATTAAGAGAAACCACCCAAATAATTAAAGACTCACCAGCAACTGGCCAATTTGAATGTGTAGATCCTATTAGTGCAGCCAACAATTTGGAATAGTATACAATTCACCCACTACACTCCAAAGACACCATTGACGATGCATTAGAAACATGTCAAATGCATCAAGCCAAAGGATCCCCAATGAGTATATGGAAAACAGTGTAGAAGCACATTCTTTTTCTCTAACCTTTCCTACTAAGTAGTGCATTAGAATATCGCTCGTTAAGAATATATTCTAAAGAATCCAAATTAATACAACATGTCTTAAACATGTTCTACTTCCTTTTCGAAAGTGAACCAGCAACTCGATGTTATGGAGTTGCTCACACATTCAAAACAGGCTCTATATTTTTAAGAATTTCCGGTACCCAACTACTTCAAAAGATAAAAGACAAAGATGAAGTTTTGCAGTCAAGGATCACGAATCTCTTGGCAAACATGCGTGGTACAAAAGAATAATGGTTCCAACGTCATGCAGATATAAGTTGTATGCTAAGGAAATATTGCCCACCCACATGGTTTGTTAATTTTAGTTGTGCAGAGTACAGATGGGGTGGCTTGCACGTCTTCTTATGCACTGCAAACCAAAATAAAGACGGAATAGATCTAAAAACACCAGGAGAACACTCTGTTCTGTTGACACTGTCAATGTATGAAGGTACTTTCACCATCGGTTCATTGTTATGCTGCACTTTATCTGCAATAAACTGCACCTCAGATCAGAGAAGTGCAACACCTCTTTTGGAGAAAAGAATATAAATCCAGAGGAGCACCACACATTCACATGCTTTTGTGGATAAAAGATGCTCCTAAATTTGGCCATGTTAGTGATGCCACTGTTTTACAGTTCAATGAAAAATCCATTACCTGCGAAATCTCTTCAGAAACCACAGCTAGTGACCTACATACACAGATAATATGCTTCCAAAAACATACTTGGGGCAAATACTGCCCACGTAGATTTAAAAACAAAGGCAAACACTATACCAAATGTTGCTTTGGGTTCCCAGTTTGCAAAAAAGGACAAGTAAATAACTTGATATCTTCTGTTAGACACATTGTAAGAGGCAAATTCCCTAAACATACATACAACATTAAAAGAGATGAAGCATCCAAGTACATCAATGATTCCAATGCAATCATTGCTCTCTTGTGGAATGCAAACATGGATATACAGTACATTGCAGAACATTCCACTGCAGTTGCAAGATATGTCACAGACAATCTCGCCAAAGCTGAGAAAACAGAACTAAAAGACCTCTGGGATGACAGATCTTCTGAAAAAACACTATCACAAAAATTGTACAGCTATGGTATAAAAATGCTCTACGATAGAGAATGTGGGTGCTGGAAAGCTGCAGACCGTTTAACAGGTAGAGCCTTATATGGCAAATCTGAACACATTGTCTGTCCGAACCTTGGTCCAGCTTCATTCCAAAAAAGTGTACTAAAATCCCACCAAGCGATAGAAACCATATCCACAAATGATCCCAACAGCAAGGAAATTTTAAATAACAACTTAGTTGACACATACTACCCAAACAGAAGTATTGCTTTGGAAAACATGTGTCTCTACATTATTGCTCAAAACTACACCTACAAAAACAATGTCACACCACATGAGACAACTGGGAAATATTCAGTCTCAACTTGTAAACCAAGTCTAATTAAGCATATAAAGTTATCATTTATATCTCCACAACATAGAAAATTGCATTACATGGCCCTACTCCAATGTTTTAAACCTTGGAGAAAAGAAGAATTGCTAGGTGACTATGACTCATTTGAAGTTGCTTTCAAAGCAAATGAAAGCAGTATAACAAATGCCAATTTCAAACAATACAAAGAAATGTTAGACAATGAATGCCAACAAGAGGAAGACATTGAAGCTCAACTAGACAAAGACACTCCTGAGGGCAGTCAACCGTCCCTTACAGGAAACCAAGAACCACTTGGAGAACCACTCATTCTAAATTAAACAGAAATAGCCATGACTGTGGTCAGAAATATGATGTATCAATATAAACAATCTGAGGAAGACTTGTCAGTGCTCGAATTACAGTTTAATGATGAACATCTCACCATTTATCTAGAAGTCACTCAAGACATTTAACATAGTTTTAAACATGAAACTAAAACCTGTATCTGTAAAAACTATAAACCTCAGCTCCTGTATGTAAGTGGAGAAGCTGGTTCAGGTAAAACATTCTCAATTAAAATAATCAGCACATTTCTACAAAATGTAACAAACAACAACCATTCAGCTGTAATACCAAACCCCACAGGTTTAGCTGCCTACAACATAGGAGGTGTAACTTTACACGTACTACTGATCCTGCCTCGTAGAGCATCAGAACAAATTACAATACTACAAATTATCTGTAAGTATGCAAAATTCTGAAACAAATGAACGTGTTCCTGATAGATGAAGTAAGCATGGTTTCCAACTTCATGTTGGCTTTAATTCATCTAAGAATGCAAGAAGTTCTAAAAACTAACTATGAATAACTGTTTGGGGAGAAAAACATGTTATTGTTTTCAAAGACCTTTCACTGGTGTTAACTGTAGGATGTCAGTCTATGTTCAAAACATTAGGACACAAACAATGCTGTAATAGCCTCAGCAGTATGGGAAATGTAAATCTATGGCAACATTTTCACTACAAAGAACAAACTCAAAACATGTGTCAGTCTACAGGCCTCACCTATGATAACATTCTGAAAAACATTAGAACTGGTCTGCTTACTAGTCTTGCAAAATCCATCTCAAATAGTAGACAAATCCATGAGCTAAATGGATGAAACACATCTGATACTGATGTCATGGAAAAATGAACTCATCAAAATCTTAAATGCATGTTCTTAATGCCAACCCTTGCAAGCTATAATCAACTCAATGAGACAATATAAAAAAAGAAATGCAATACATACTGCATATCAGCTCCACTGACAAACTAGAAGTACACAACTTGACAATACCTACGTATCAACAAGCAACAGCATGGTTAAATAGCTTAGAAAAATGTATCTCCAACATAGCTAGATTGGAACAAATATTGAATTTGTGGCTAAACTACAGAGTAATTCTAAAATGTAACCTCGATATAGAACAAGTTTTAGTCAGTTGAAGCAATTTTTACAGTTGTTGTCTTACAAACATGTCCACATGATAACAACATTCAGTTTGTCAACATCCACTTTGACAAACTTGCAGATGTTAAATAAATTGTCCGGACAATAGCACGTTTCCTTCTTTTCAAAGACATGTTGGTACGCAGGGAGCAGTTTTCTCTATCTCTTGCATATGCTGTCACTATTCACAAATCACAAGGTCTAACCCTAAGTAAAGCATTGATTGACATTGTCAGCACAGTATTTAAACAAGGTATGAGTTACTTAGCACTTTCACGTCTGTGTACAGTCAATGGCCTCTTCTTAGTTAACTTTGATGCAACCAAAGTCAACACTGACATTCCTTGCATCCTGGAATACAACAGGCTGCAGGCACTATAACCCCCATCTAGATATGTACCCTGTACCTCAAAAAAAGAAACCTTTAAAAAGACAAGTTATACAAACATACTCTATAACAGATCTCCCAACAATATCTCTAAAGAAACAACAACCAACTTCTTCTGCATCAAACAATAAAATCACAAAAATGTCTAGTACAAGATCAAATTCACATGCATCAGACTACTAAGACACCAATATCTCTTTTCCAGACACATCTGCAGTCCCAGCAAACGATCCACAAACAGAACTGTCTGCTCCATTTAAATTCAGCAACACAACTGGAGACAATTGTTTTGCTAATGTAACAATGAATCTTCTCTTTCAATTGCCACCAATTGTTCACAGCATTTACTTAAATGGCTCAGTCCCGTTGTGTTTGCAAATGCTCGTTCTTCATAGAAATACCACAAATAATCCGGACAACACTTACAGTTTCTCAGGTATAAGACAAGAATTGGACTACTGTGCAGGAATGGCAACATTTACCATAAACACACAGTAACAGGAAGATCCACAAGAATTCCTAATGTAATTACTACAAGTATTGGAAACCAAGAACAGCCCTATAAATGAAACCTTCCAAATTTCATACACCTGAAACATACATGCACTCTCTGCAACCATGTTTCATAAAACCTCACCCCTAATGAACGATTTGTATATGTATCCATATCAAATTCCGATTCCATTGCATTTCACCAGCTTCTGCAGAATGCAAATCATGGCATATTATGCCCTTTTTGCAATTCAGACAATCATTCCACCATACAAGTAAACTCACATATCCAATATCTCTTCTAATGCTTCTAAGGTACAATGCAGAATGTACAACAAATAACTGTAAGCTTACAGGCTCCACACACGGCCAAGTATCTCTTGGCAAGAAAACCTTCACAAAGTAGGTATAGTATAGCACACTGGTGTCACAACCACTTCAGGGCACTACATTGCATATGTTAAACAAATAAGAAGTCAGTTTGAATGTAACAAAAGCTCAGTTATTCCAAAACATAGGTGACCAGTAAATTTAACAAATGCCCACTTAACATTCCTACAACCCAAATGTAGTCACTAAACTGTAGCACAATTAAAAGTTAGAACTACATCCATAATACTACAATCATACTTTTCAAAGTCAATCTAGTTAGAATACACCAACAGGTATCTAACTTGAAAAACATCCTTCATTCCAAAACACTTCAAATATGCAATCTCAATTCATATACGACAACACATCTGCTAACCTCTAATGTAGTTAGAATACGCCAACAGGTATCTCACTATTTCAAATTTTCCCTTAATCACAACATACTTCAAACAAACATACTATCACACTTACACTCACATAATTGTAATCATTTATTTTGTATCCAGTATGGATTTTTATTTTCCAATGACCCAATGCGTACTTAGGGGGTAATTCATAGAATTCAGCGCACAAGTGGCGCACGCGGCTGGCGCACAGTGTGCGCGTGCGAATCCCTGCGCCAGCGCGTGTGCTAAAATCCATTTCCGCGCACAGCCTATTCATGGATTCCAGCTACCAAAACCAGCCGTGGCGCACAGTGGCGCAGCGACTCTGCAGCAGCGCCAGTTACGCCCCCAAGAACGCCTCTCGCGCAGGAAAAAGCCATCAAAATCCCCAATCCAGCGCAAAGGGCTGCGCTAACCCTGTACCAGCACAGCAAGCGGGCTACATGTATCACTGGGGTGCGCGGGAAGTACCTCACGCCATTTCAGCTGGGTACGTGCATTTCAGGGGTGCGCGGGAAGTTCCACATGCAATTCCATCAGGGTATGTGTATCACAGGGGTGCGCGGGAAGTTCCACACGCGATTGGCCCCGTGCGAGCAGGGTACGTGTATTTCAGGGGTGCGCGGGAAGTTCCACACCCGATTCCATCAGGGTACGTGTATTTCAGGGGTGCGCGGGAAGTTCCACACGCGATTGGCCCAGTGCGAGCAGGGTACGTGTATTTCAGGGGTGCGCGGGAAGTTCCACATGCGATTCCATCAGGGTACGTGTATTTCAGGGGTGCGTGGTAAGTTCCACGCGCGATTGGCCCTGTGCGAGCAGGGTACGTGTATTTCAGGGGTGTGCAGGAAGTTCCACACGCGATTCCATCAGGGTACGTGTATTTCAGGGGTGCGCGGGAAGTTCCACACGCGATTTCAGCAGGGTACGTGTATTTCAGGGGTGCGCGGGAAGTTCCACACGCGATTTCAGCAGGGTACGTGTATTTCAGGGGTGCGCGGGAAGTTCCACACGTGATTTCAGCAGGGTACGTGTATTTCAGGTGTGCGCGGGAAGTTCCACACGCGATTTCAGCAGGGTACGTGTATTTCAGGGGTGCGCGGGAAGTTCCACACACGATTTCAGCAGGGTACGTGTATTTCAGGGGTGCGCAGGAAGTTCCACATGCGATTTCAGCAGGAAGTTCCACACGCGATTTCAGCAGGGTACGTGTATTTCAGGGGTTCTGGGGAGTACTACACATGAATTGGCCGTGTGGGTCCTCCCAGGTGTTCGCTCTACAACCTCCACGGCCCCTGCAGGCAGCCCACACCACGGGGGACTACCCTGCACCCCTGCTCATGTCCCGCAGGCAGCCCATCCACCATGGGCATGCCCCCCAGCCAAGCCACATGTCACCTTGCACTACTGATCAACAATGCATGTCTCCCAGCACCCCCACCCCCCAGCAGTCAGGGGCACCCTCCACCAGGCCCCCACTCCTGTCTCCCTGCACCCCCACCCCCCGGCAGTCAGGGGCACCCTCCACCAGGCCCCCACTCCTGTCTCCCTGCACCCCCACCCCCCAGCAGTCAGGGGCACCCTCCACCAGGCCCCCACTCCTGTCTCCCTGCACCCCCACCCCCCAGCAGTCAGGGGCACCCTCCACCAGGCCCCCACTCATGTCCAACTCATGTTCCCCTGCACCCCCACCCCCCAGCACTGTGGGGCACCTGCCAGCAGGCCCCCACTCATGTCCAACTCATGTTCCCCTGCACCCCCACCCCCCAGCACTGTGGGGCACCTGCCAGCAGGCCCCCACTCATGTCCAACTGATGTTCCCCTGCACCACCACACCCCAGTACTGTGGGGCACCTGCCAGCAGGCCCCCATTAATGTCCAACTCATGTTCCCCTGCACCCCCACCCCCCTGCACTGTGGGGCACCTGCCAGCAGGCCCCCACTCATGTCCAACTCATGTTCCCCAGCCAACATGTCATCACAATCTAGATCCCTGGTCCCTATGGTCAGCCTCCAAATGCAAAACACCCACCGAGTATTGCATCCACCCACTTAGAAATGGCAATAACATGATAGAACACCAATTGCAAGTTTGGAAACGAACACATGTCCCTCACATACACCCAATGGGTGTCAGTGAATCTCAAAACCCATATCATGATATGCATGAAATGAATGAGATGATACTACACATTGAAGTTTGATCAAAAAATATGTATTAAAGGAAACATGAATTGAATCAAAAATAAACTAACAGAAATGGGAATGTAAAAAAAGTAAAAAGAAGCATGTCCGTGAAAATAGGCAAAACCAAAAATCAGAATCCAAAGGAATGGTGTCCAAAGTCACAGTCCACAAAAGAAAATCCAATGGGAAATTATAATTGAAAGCCATTGCTCCATGGGTAAATTGTAAAAAGAAAATAAAATCCAACAGTGAACTATGTACAGGTGAACAAGCCAGGGTCCATGATCCCAGCAAAAGAAATGAAACCCATCTAACAACACTACCTAATAAAACATAACTATATACAAAAATGTGGCCCATTGTCCAAAAGGTCCGAAGAAAATGCAAAAACAAAGGAAACCTAACACTAACTACATAACTATTTACATGGGCAGCGGGCTAGTCCAACGGCTCACTGGATGTTGTCATGGGCCAGGGCATCATCAAACTCCTGTTCAATGGCTTGGAGGCGGGCATGTTCCCTGGCCCCGAGGTCTCGCAGGGATAAAGCAGTGTCCAGCTCCAACTCCCTGCGAAGACCCTCGAGGCACTCAGCCCGCCTCAGCACCCTCCGCATGGAGTTCTCCGCCCTGACCATTGTGAGCCGTTCTTCCTCTGCCCGCTGCCGCTCCGCACCTATCTGCTTGCCCAACCGCTCCCACAGGGAAGCCACTCCCATTCCAGGGTTCTCCTGCCCTCCGGCCGATGCCTGCACCCCTGATGTTGATGGCCCCGAGCCATGATGCCTCCCACGTCGAGCCTGCCGCTGCCTCCGACGCAACTGCCTGTGCCAGCACGACGGCATCCAGGCTGATGGAATCCACCGACGCCGTCGTGCACGTGCCCTGCCCGATGATGCCGTCACATCCTCCATCTGCTGGGGTCCAGTTGCTGGTGTGTCCACCCCTGCTGGACCTCCGACTCCCGACTGTGGCAGGGATGGGATCCCCACCGAGCCGGCTGCATTGGTCGGGGCAGGTCCACAGGGGCCTTGGTGGCATCTGGGCCGGAAGACGGCATGGAGAACGACTGGTGCATAGTCTCCACAGAGGAGGAGAGGGTAGCCAGATTGGCCGACACATGTAGGAAACCCCCGACCATGGCCGATCCCAACTGGGCCACGTCGGCACGGTGCTCTCCGTGATGACGTGCATGCTCCTCCCGGGAAGCACGCACCTCATCACGAATTGCACCTGTGCGCTAAGCAACACCAATCAGGACCTTTTCCATACGGCCAGGGGTCCCCTCGTCCGCAGGTGGAGGGGAGTCAGATGACATGGACATCCCCCCTACCTGCAGACTCGCTTGGGATGGGGCATCTCTGCTGGTGCATGGTGGTGCAGTCACAGTGTCAGGGACAGTGACATGCACAGGCCCCTCCACGGCGACCTGTGCTGCCTCCTGCCCCTGCACCTGGACTGCAACACTTGCACCAGCAGGGATGCCCCCACCAGGCCCCATGTGCGCTTCAGTAGCGGCCTCCTCCTCCTCTGTGGAAACCACCAACCTGGATGGCTCCACCCCGTCTTCTGCCATTGCAAGCCCCTGTGGGGGCTCACCCACCCCTTCCGCTGCAGCCGTGGGGGCATCCCCGCCGCTTTGCTCCACAGAGCCGTCTCCGCCCTCTTCTTCACGTGGCGCTGCGTAGAGGGAGACATAGAACACAAGCATCAGGGTACTGTACAATGGTCCCCTAGACAGGAAGCAATAGCAGATGAGTGGCACTGTCAAAGATCACTTCCATCATGTCCCTCCACAACACATGGCTCAGTGCAGGTAAAACACATGCGGTAACAGGCATGGCGCATGCTATGGACATTAGCATACATGTCCAAGGGATTCTTGAAACATACAATGTTGTTTTGGAACTCACATGCATCATGGGCCATGCCTATCACATGCACACACTTCACCCTAGTTTCATCCATCTGGCCTTGTACACCACAGACACAGTGGATACAAGGAGGACTAGGCTGCATCAGTAAACCTGAACATTGCGACAGACATGTGTCATGCATCCCTGGCATTCACAAGTCACAGACACGCAGGTCAGACACACAGACATGGACAGCATACATGTACATGGCATCAGCACCCATCCCTCACCCCTATCCATGTCCAGGAACAGAGACTGGCATGCTTTCATGTGGCCATTCCGCATAGGGCAACCCATGTTGCATTTGAACACATGCACCAACCGTGTGGTTTACACATTACTGGTCTCACATGCATGACGTCCCTGCACACACACATGCATGCATGGCCTATGTCACACATACAGGCAAGTATCAGACAACCAGCACACTGTGACATGCCCTGTCTCACACAGCAATGCTTGGCCACTTACCGCTCAACTCCAGACGGGTCTGCCTCTCAAGGATCTGGGCATGGAGCGCTGGGCCTACGCGTTCCAGGACCCTCATCTGGATGGTACTCATGTGGCCCCGGCCCCCCTCCACGAGGCGCCGGGCCTTCAAGAGGGTCCTGGACCTGCAGTCATCCCAGCGCTTCTTGACATGTTGGTAATCGCGGACTGCCACCCCCTCCGCGTTGATGGCAGTCATGATGTCCGTCCAGATCCGAGTCCGTCCTTCCTTGTTGGCGCGCTTACTTCCGAAGAGGGCATCATAATGCCCCAGGACTTGCTCCACCAGGACACCAACTTCGGTGGCAGTGAAGCTGGTGCCCCTCTGCCTCTCTGGCCGGGGGTAGCCAGTGGTGCCAGATGTTTCAGTGCCCGACATGGCAACCCCAGAGGCAGGAGTGGGTGGGCAACTGGGTCCTGGGGCTGGGCTGTGGAGCGATGGTATCCCAGTCGGGAGTCTTCTGTTCCAGCAGGGGTGGACACAGCAAATGGACCCCTGCAGATGGCTGATGTGCAGGCACCAAATGGCAGGGCACGGTGGCAGCAGGCAGGCAGGCAGCAGCAGATGGCTCGTGGGAGGCTGCTCGGGGCTCTGGGGGGCAGTAATTCGGCCTTTTGGGCAGGAGCGTGGTCTTCCGTGTGCTTACGCGTGGCCAGCTTGATACGGAGTGATTTGGCATGTGAAAATCTTGCACGTCTGCGTGTAAATCGAGGAAAGGCCCTTAGCGCATAAGCGCGTCAGCACGCATACGCGATTTCATTGGACCAAAGGCCCTTAGCGCATAAGCGCGTCAGCACGCATACGCGATTTCATTGGACCAAAGACCCTTAGTGCGTAAGCGCATCTGTGACGTTTCGTGCACGGGCGTTTCCCTGGCAGGGCTTGTAGATCCCACGTGCCTTTACATTGCTCTGTACGTGCTTTTCGTGGGGTGTGGTGTGTGTGTTTTCCAGCCGTTGGGATTCACACGCTATTACTTCACAGCGGGTGTTGGCTACGCGTTCTTCTACACGCAAGGCAGACGGTGAGTGGTAGCCCGCTTGCGTGAAAAACTTCACGCGAACCCCTGTAATCCACGTAGCCCGCTCCCCCAGGCCCGATCGCTTGAAAAACTTCACGCGAACCCCCGTGATACACGTAGCCCGCTCCCCCAGGCCCGATCGCGTGAAAAACTTCACGCGAACCCCCGTGATACACGTAGCCCGCTCCCACAGGCCCAATCGCGTGAAAAACTTCATGCGAACCCCCGTGATACACGTAGCCCGCTCCCACAGGTCCGATCGCCCCGTAATACACGTAGCCCACTCCAACCCCCGACCGCGTCCCCAGGCACAATAGCAGTATGGGACATTCATCATTGCTGTATATTGGCGCTTTTGTGATGCGCAGGGACGCTACCGCCTGCCTTCGTGTGGTGGACGTGTTTAGGCCTGTGCGTGTCTTTGGCCGTGCGCGGCTTTGCCCTATTCGATTCCATGAATATGTGTGGTTCGTGTGCGTGTGGGCGTTCCGTCTGCTTCCCAGCCGTACATCCCAGTTACGCCCTTATTTTCGCGCGTTGTTCCCCCTTCCGCGCGTTACGCCCCGTGTTCCGTCCCCTTTTTGGTGTGTGCGCCGAGGTTGTGTGCTTTCACTGTGCGCGTCACGCACGCCGTTCGGGATGTTTCAGTGACGTGTGCGCCATGCACGGGTTTGGCGCACATCCCGAGGAAAACACGCGCAGGGACTTCCATGAATCGCACGTGTGCGCGTGCGCCTGTTTTTTCGCGCTTGCGCCTGCTTGCGCATAGATTTTCAGCGCACGTTTGTTCCATGAATCGGTCCCTTAATGTCAATACAACAGCAGTGTGTCATACACTAATGTTTTACCAAACATAGTACTTAGAATGTACTGTTTATGAGGGTCTAAAAATGTATATGTCAATTGTATACAACTAAAGCTTTTAAACTATTCTGCTTATCAAAATGGACTGTTTTTTCCCACATAAAATAAACCAGAGATTCCAGCTTCATAATGCTATGGAACTAAATAACCATGCCAAGGATAATCAAATACATATTCTATGAACACTATCCTCAATTGTACTACAATCATAAGTACCATATATAGTTCAATTATATGATTCCTCCATATTACAAACACTTTGTACTCCCACTGCATTACCTAATGTGACTATATACATATTACTACTGTGGTAATTCTGGCCATACTCCTGCTACATTACATATAATTACAAAACCCATATTAGCACTCTGGTGGTTGTGGCCAGTGGACATATTCTAGGGGCTATGGCCTATGGCCATGCCCCCAGAATCTGGCCACTAACCACAACCACTACAATGCAATGAACCATATAAAAGTACATACTATAGACTGTCAAATATTAATGCTCACCCTAAACCACCCACAATCAAAAAAGATGTCAGCGGACACCGAAATAGACCGCAGACTCTGCAGCATTTCCAAACAATTTTTTCACCTATAAGAAAGCTCCATATAACATTAATTCCACTTCCCTACCATTTCTATACCCTCTTTCAGCCATCAAATAACCCCAATAGTCATTTCCAAGCTGTTGATTCATGGTACTGTCTGCAAACTGCTATAGTGTCCGCTGACCACTAGAAAACCAGCCTGAATTTTTCCACCTACTAAAATTGCTCCATATCATCTAATTTCCACTTCCCCACCCTTCCCTGCCCTTCATTCCACCACCAAATAATCCAAAATGTTTTTTCCAGGTGTTTCCCCCATTGCTCTGTCTTTGGAAACCTGTGGCTGTCCGCGGATCCAACATGGTGGGCATTTCCAAAAATATGACGCACCTCATGCTTTCCATCATCCAATCAGTGGGCGGGTCCGATGTCCGCAGACAACAGGCCTCCCTCTGGACCAATCGGAGACCTGTTCGCAGACCAAACAGGAAAGTAAGTCCGATGACCGAACCCAGATATCATTAATTCTTTTTACCTATGTTTTGGTCATTTAAAAAAAAAAAAAAAACTACTGGACAGATTTACACCAAATTTACAAAAGTATGCTCCTTCCACAAATTTGGTGAAAATCCACCCGGCGATTTGGGCTGTCGGCATGAGCAACATTTTCTTTCCATTGAGTCTATGGGAAAAACCACAACTTTTGGTACCTCCTCTATAACTTTGCCCCCCATGCACGAAACCACACCAGACTTTGCGGAATCAATCTAATGGGCCATGTATTTTTTTTGCCAGCAGGCCCCCACTCATGTCCAACTCATGTTCCCCTGCACCCCCACCCCCCAGCACTGTGGGGCACCTGCCAGCAGGCCCCCACTCATGTCCAACTCATGTTCCCCTGCACCCCCACCCCCCAGCACTGTGGGGCACCTGCCAGCAGGCCCCCACTCATGTCCAACTGATGTTCCCCTGCACCCCCACCCCCCAGCACTGTGGGGCACCTGCCAGCAGGCCCCCACTCGTGTCCAACTCATGTTCCCCAGCCAACATGTCATCACAATCTAGATCCCTGGTCCCTATGGTCAGCCTCCAAATGCAAAAACACCCACCCGAGTATTGCATCCACCCACTTAGAAATGGCAATAACATGATAGAACACCAATTACAAGTTTGGAAACAAACACATGTCCCTCACATGCACCCAATGGGTGTCAGTGAATCTCAAAACCCATATCATGATATGCATGAAACCAATGAGATGATACTACACATTGAAGTTTGATAAAAAAAATATGTATTAAAGGAAACATGAATTGAATCAAAAATAAACTAACAGAAATGGGAATGTAAAAAAAGTAAAAAGAAGCATGTCCGTGAAAAAATGCAAAACCAAAAATCAGAATCCAAAGGAATGGTGTCCAAAGTCACAGTCCACAAAAGAAAATCCAATGGGAAATTATAATTCAAAGCCATTGCTCCATGGGTAAATTGTAAAAAGAAAATAAAATCCAACAGTGAACTATGTACAGGTGAACAAGCCAGGGTCCATGATCCCAACAAAAGAAATGAAACTTATCTAACAACACTACCTAATAAAAAATAACTATATACAAAAATGTGGCCCATTGTCCAAAAGGTCCGAAGAAAATGCAAAAACAAAGGAAACCTAACACTAACTACATAACTATTTAATGGGCAGCGGGCTAGTCCAACGGCTCACTGGATGTTGTCATGGGCCAGGGCATCATCGAACTCCTGTTCAATGGCTTGGAGGCGGGCATGTTCCCTGGCCCCGAGGTCTCGCAGGGATAAAGCAGTGTCCAGCTCCAACTCCCTGCGAAGACCCTCGAGGCACTCAGCCCGCCTCAGCGTCCTCCGCATGGAGTTCTCCGCCCTGACCATTGTGAGCCATTCCTCCTCTGCCCACTGCCGCTCCGCACCTATCTGCTGGCCCAACCGCTCCCACAGGGAAGCCACTCCCATTCCAGGGTTCTCCTGCCCTCCGGCCGATGCCTGCACCCCTGTTGTTGATGGCCCCAAGCCATGATGCCTCCCACGTCGAGCCTGCCGCTGCCTCCGACGCAACTTCCTGTGCCAGCACGACGGCATCCAGGCTGATGGTATCCACCGACGCCATCGTGCACGTGCCCTGCCCGATGATGCCGTCACATCCTCCATCTGCTGGGGTCCAGTTGCTGGTGTGTCCACCCCTGCTGGACCTCCGACTCCCGACTGTGGCAGGGATGGGATCCCCACCGAGCCGGCTGCATTGTTCGGGGCAGGTCCACAGGGGGCCCTGGTGGCATCTGGGCCGGAAGACGGCATGGAGAACGACTGGTGCATAGTCACCACAGAGGAGGAGAGGGTAGCCAGATTGGCCGACACATGTAGGAAACCCCCGACCATGGCCGATCCCAACTGGGCCACGTCGGCACGGTGCTCTCCGTTATGACGTGCATGCTCCTCCCGGGAAGCACGCACCTCATCACGAATTGCACCTGTGCGCAACGCGACACCAATCAGGACCTTCTCCATACAGCCAGGGGTCCCCTCGTCCGCAGGTGGAGGGGAGTCAGGTGACATGGACATCCCCCCTACCTGCGGACGGGCCTGGGATCGGGCATCCCTGCTGGTGCATGGTGGTGCAGTCACAGTGTCAGGGACAGTGACATGCACAGGCCCCTCCACGGCGACCTGTGCTGCCTCCTGCCCCTGCCCCTGGACTGCAACACTTGCACCAGCAGGGATGCCCCCACCAGGCCCCATGTGCGCTTCAGTAGCGGCCTCCTCCTCCTCTATGGAAACCACCAACCTGGATAGCTCCACCCCGTCTTCCGCCGTTGCAAGCCCCTCTGGGGGCTCACCCACCCCTTCCGCTGCAGCCCTGGGGGCATCCCCGCCGCTTTGCTCCACAGAGCCATCTCCGCCCTCTTCTTCACATGGCACTGTGTAGAGGGAGACATAGAACACAAGCATCAGGGTACTGTACAATGGTCCCCTAGACAGGAAGCAATAGCAGATGAGTGGCACTGTCAAAGATCACTTCCATCATGTCCCTCCACAACACATGGCTCAGTGCAGGTAAAACACATGCAGTAACAGGCATGGCGCATGCTATGGACATTAGCATACATGTCCAAGGGATTCTTGAAACATACAATGTTGTTTTGGAACTCACATGCATCATGGGCCATGCCTATCACATGCACACACTTCACCCTAGTTTCATCCATCTGGCCTCGTACACCACAGAGACAGTGGATACAAGGAGGACTAGGCTGCATCAGTGAACCTGAACATTGCGACAAACATGTGTCATGCATCCCTGGCATTCACAAGTCACAGACACGCAGGTCAGACACACAGACATGGACAGCATACATGTACATGGCATCAGCACCCATCCCTCACCCCCACCCATGTCCAGGAACAGAGACTGGCATGCTTTCATGTGGCCATTCCGCATAGGACAACCCATGTTGCATTTGAACACATGCACCAACCGTGTGGTTCACACATTACTGGTCTCACATGCATGACGTCCCTGCACACACACATGCATACATGGCCTATGTCACACATACAGGCAAGTAACAGACAACCAGCACACTGCGACATGCCCTGTCTCACACAGCAATGCTTGGCCACTTACCGCTCAACTCCAGACGGGTCTGCCTCTCAAGGATCTGGGCGTGGAGCGCTGGCCCTACGCGTTCCAGGACCCTCATCTGGATGGTACTCATGCGGCCCCGGCCCCCCTCCCCTTCAAAATGTTTTTTCCAGGTGTTTCCCCCCATTGCTCTGTCTTTGGAAACCTGTGGCTGTCCGCGGATCCAACATGGTGGGCATTTCCAAAAATATGACGCACCTCATGCTTTCCACCATCCAATCAGCGGGCGGGTCCGATGTCCGCAGACAACACGCCTCCCTCTGGACCAATCGGAGACCTGTTCGCAGACCAAACAGGAAAGTAAGTCCGATGACTGAACCCAGATATCATTAATTCTTTTTACCTATGTTTTGGTCATTTAAAAAAAAAAAAAAACTACTGTACAGATTTACACCAAATTTACAAAAGTATGCTCCTTCCACAAATTTGCTGAAAATCCACCCGGCGATTTGGGCTGTCGGAATGAGCAACATTTTCTTTCCATTGAGTCTATGGGAAAAACCACAACTTTTTTTGGTACCTCCTCTATATCTTTGCCCCCCATGCACGAAACCACACCAGACTTTGCGGAATCAATCTGATGGGCCATGTACTTTTTTTACAAAGTTTTGTGAGGCTTCGTCCAGGAGGAGCAAAGTTATAAGCTGCCCAAAAAGTGCTCTTCCTGTGGGTTGAGCAACTTAAACATAACTACACGGTCGCTACCGCAGGCTGTGTAATATGTGTTTATATATATATATATATATATATATATATATATATATATATATATATATATATATATATATATATATATCATAGGGCGACTCCCATGGGAACCCATCAAAATTCTATCATTAATAACCTTCGTTTGGAGTAACAGTTTTGGACAACATTCTGGAAGTAATTAAATGCCTGTGGCCCTCCCAGACTGCAAAGATTCATTAAAAAATTAGAAAGTTATTCAGTGTAAAAAACATGTTTTTTCTCCAAAAGTGTGCTCTGCTTCCCATTCATTGTCCTATAGACAAACATGGTCCATTTTTGCCAAAGTGCACAGCCCAAACCACTGGACGGTTTTGGACCAGGTCCGAAACAACTTGGGCATGAAGCAGTGACTCCTGATCCAATCGTAGTTTGGGGTTATTCCATGCCGTAGTTATTTTAATATTTGACAGATAAATACTGTTTTGATGTTTTGAAGGAGCATTGCATCTCCTTCATCAGTTAGGATTACTTTGTCAGGTCTATAGACTTTGGCCATGTAGTACTGTATATTGTTTTTAGAAATCCATAATTGGTTGTGGTCTGTCATGAATGCTGAAACTGCTTTAATAAACTTTTCTCCATGATTTCTCAATTTGACCATTACATCTGTTGGTCCATCTCCATTTTTGCCTCTAAGTCAGCTTGGGAAATATAAAGGTGATGGGAGGAAATAGTTCCATTAGTTTTGCCATGTCTTGTTTGATCATTAAAGTAAGGGACACACCTCATGCATTTCCCAAATGATTGCCTTCACAATGAATTAGTATGTCGTCTGGGTGCCCTGTACACTGTACACTGTACACTGGAATCAATGCATTACCTGCAATCCAAACCATTTAAGTATAAAACTTCTCAAACCTAGGTCCTTATTTATATTTAGTTTCTCATAAAAAGCCAGTAATCAAAACAGCCAACTGTCTCCGATCAGCCACACAGTTTTCAAACCAGCCTTGATATCTGAATTATTTCTCTGTTTCCAGGAAAATGATTCCTAGTTTGAACTTTTAGTAGTTTGTATGAGCAGGGTATGTATGATGTGTGTGTTTTGTAGTTTCTGGTTGGTTGATGGTTCTGTTGTAATTGTTTGCGGCTATCGAGTAGCCAACCAGCGTGCAGCATTGCTACCTCAGGTAGATGTGGTCCCACTGAGCATCTGCGGCTAAATTAGGATAAAGCCGAATTTTTAGGTGGAGTAGCATCTTAGATGCACTGAGTGTTTTGGGGGCTTGTAGAAACGAGGGAAGTGGCAGAGGACCATGAGGAGTGGAGGGGGGCTGGTAGGAATGTTGGGGACACTTGTATGGAGTTTGGTGGAGTGGAAATACATTTTTGATCTGTCGTTTTTGCAAGTAGCTGCTGTTATTAGCGAAAGTCTATGTATGACTTTTCTATTACCACGCCTATAAAAAAGAGCATGTACATAGTTTTTTCCTTAGGCTCAGTTATATTTATAGCCACACCTGTAAACATACATATTCTGTGTAATAATCATATAATTATGTGGATGATAGAGCACAGAATTTAATTTGTGTGTGCTATTTTATCTGATTAGGTGTTCCCTTATTTCATTAGAAGTTTCGAATGCCGGCTTAGTTTGATTTTGGGTTTTCAAAAAGATTACCTGTAACCGTGGATACAAAGCAGGATCTGTAGCTGCGTCGAATAGCCGTGGCTATGAAAGATGCTGGGTGGGGGAAAAATAGATTTCTATAAGTTTCATTGTTTGTTATTGGTTGTTGGTATTTTTTTTTTTCTGTATCTGTCTGTGATAGGTTGTGGGGAAAATGTGTCATCCATTTTAGTAGTTTTGTTAGTATACAGTCCTCTTTCTTTGGTTTTCATTTTGGAAAGTATAAAAGCCAGTATGTTCTGCAGTGTTGACCTTTTGTTTCTTGAACTCTCACTGTGGAGATGGCAGGAGTTTGGCTGATAGGAAAGTAAGTGTGGATTTATTTTTAAATTTGTGAAGGTTTATTTACAGTCGTGTGTTTGTTAGTTATATGTACCAGTGCTATCAGTTGGTCATTATGATTGTTTTCATCTGCTTTGATTGTGTGGCAAGTTTTTTATACATTTTTTAAGTTTTAGAAATATGGACCTATGAAATCAGATTGGTCAATTAATGACATTTTCAGGCAGGCATTTTGTTTTTTTGTATTTATGTTAGTGAGATTGAAGGTTTATTTGATTGTATTTATTGTAATTTTAATCCACTCTCAGGCATGCAGTAGTGTTAGGTCTTTTTATTGTTTTGTGAGGTAGTTGAATTGACCGTGGTTTGCAAGTTCATTTTAGTATTTTATTTGTGTGTGTATTTTATTGTAGCTGTATCTATCTCATCATCCAGGCTGACTTTCACTAGATGTTGTACAGTTTACTTTCCGTGAAAGGTCAACCCTTCTTCAGAACATAGTGGTGCTGTTGGACATGGGAGCAGCTGGCAAAATTGAAAAAGTGTAGTTGACACTGCTGCAGAAGTTGAGGCTTCATTCAGTATCAGTGATGACTGGTGGATGCAGGTGCTGGAGTTGGTGTTGAATTTTGTGCACATAATGCCTGAGCCCCCTGCATTTTTATTTGTGGTGCTCATGTGATTTCCATAGTCATCATCTACATCTTTGCAGTGGAATTGCACCAGATGTTTTCTCACTATTGATGTTCCTAGGCTTTGTGATGGAACATTAGAAGGGCCCTGTCATATAGTTGTATTGCACAATATGCACAGTATGTCATTTGCCTCTCATTTTGAACAGTTTTCTTTAATTTATACAAACAATTGGGAGATTTTAATTTCTGAAACTGCATACAATAGATTACAATAGATATTGTAATATATTTTTGCAGTCTCTGTTCAATTATTTTTTTTTGTAACTTAAAAGGGCCATTTTGGGAGCCGGTAAAACAGAAGCCCATGCAGTTGAGACCACTGCTGAAGTTGAGGGTTCATTTGCAGTTGGTGATGTTGCATTGGTGGATATAGGTGCTGCAGATGGAATATTGGAAGGCGCATGGCATAGAGTTTTGTTGCAGAATGTGCAAAGTATCTCCTGTGCCTCTTTTCTGGAACACTGTTTTTTGAGTTTAAAGAAGTACCAATTGTCAGCAGTGGTTTTCATCTCAGTTGCCTTTTTCCTCGGTGGTGATGGATTTGGAACCAAAATGATAATGTCATCAATGCTGTTACTATTATGGTTGGACTTGTTAGAATGGTCAATGGGGAGGAATATGTAAAACAATGACAATAACAGCACAAAAACACTATTTCTCAATATTGCCAACTATCTGCAGTGGTCTAATATACATATATATAGTGTTAGTATTTGTACCTGTGTGATTGTTTTCTATGTCTTGTTCTCCAAGTTTACTTAACCTACCCTATTCCCTCATGTTCTCCAAGTTTATTTAACCGTCCCATTCTTTGTTCTGCAACCATCCAGCATAATGTTCTTTGTTTATTTGCACCCAGTTTATATATCCCTGTTTGTTTCTTGTAGTGGTATTTTCTTATGCTTTTCTATATTGTTGTATGTTTCTTTTATGATCCAAGTTGGATTTTGTTTCCCAATGACCCAATGATTACTATGTGCAAAGAGAACAACCGTTTTTTTTATGCACAAATGTTGCATCTTGTATAGTTCATGTGTTGCACTGCATAAAAAATAGGAGAGCCATAAAAATGTGTGTATTAAATTGTGTTTATTCAAGTGTGTGTGTGTCCTTGAACCGATTATGTTTTCTTTTTTTCAGATAGAAGGATATTTTTTTTTAAACATGGATGAATAACCTCAGCTATGTTGTAGTCCAGTAGGCGGTTGAATTCTGGAGGTGCGGATAACTTCAGCAATGACTGGGGGGCTCCTAGCCATGGGTATGATTAATTATATCCATTGCTATAGCGATGATGTCCAAAATGTTCACTCTATGAACTCTTTTTTACTGTTTCTTTTGTTATTAATATTATACACCAGGTTTAGTAAAAGAAACACACACAAGTCTTGTAGCCGCAGCATTGTTTTTTTTGTAAACGCGGCTATAGACAGTTTCCACAAAAATAAATTGCATGTGGAACATTTATTTAAGGTGTATTGAGTGTGGTGTTTGTAAATAGTTATTGTAATATTGTAAACACTGTTTCTACATGAATAGTACATCTAAGTGTACATATATAAAAAAGGTAAATAAATATGCAAACAAAGTTTGTTCAAAAAAGGTTTATTTTGGTGGGCATGTGGATGTGGGTTTTATTTAAATTTTAGGTGGAACACATGATACATCTTGGTCTATTGCCCAATTATCCCAATTTTTACTGTCCTTGATTTGTTTTACATTTTGAATGTCCTTTTTCATTGATTGTATTTCTTGTTGAATATTAAGTAATAATTCTTTTAGTTATGTTAAGGAATCCATAATTATATTTGTGGGTACGTGTGGTGGTGCTTTCTGCTTGAATCTTCTTGGACTTGAATCAATTCTTCATCTGTTTGAAAATATTTGAAATATTTTTAAACAATTGAAGATATTATACACTTTAAAATATTTGTGTTGGTTGTATAAACATTTGATAGTTTGATAGTAGGTAGATACTTTATATGTGTTTGGTAACTCATATGCAGTCCTTTAAATATAGTTGTTAGTCTCATTTCTAATGAATATATAGAATGTACTTACTAAATCCTGATTGTGCTGTATTTTGTTCTGGTTCATTCTCTTCAGCATCATATTTTAAATGTCTTTCTTTAATTGTCCACCAGTCATTGCATGTAATTTTCCGTTTTAGTGTGGTTGATAGAAATACTGTTTGTTACTCCAGGTATTTAAAGTATGTGGGATGTTTTTACCCATGCATTCGAGCCCTACCTCAAAAAACTGTGCAGTACTGGCATTGAAAACATCATGATGGCCAGAGCTTCCCAGAAAATACCCAGGGAAGTGCATGAAGAATAGGCTGCCACCCATTTTGCCGATGTTATGGGCACAGAAGGGCATTGCCTAAAACCACCATTGGACTACCCATACAGCAGTCTGAAACCATTGGGAATGGCAATGCTGATTGCCAAAAGCAACTTAGAATTGTGGGGAATTCATTTTCTTAAATCCCAAAAATGGGTGCATTACCAGTACTCACCACTATCAGAAAGCCGGCGTTTTAAAACAACACCAGATTTTTTTTTGTGTAAAACTGAATAAATGAACCCAAAGCAGGCCAAAGAAAGACTTACTGAGAGGTGGATACAATGTAAAGTTATATTCTGAAGTGACTTGAAGGTTTATAACAAGACTGGCTGAGCTGTGGATTTCAGCAGTTTAAGTAAATTTGGACTGAAAGACACTAAAAATCTAAATGTTTAAAAGAAATGAGTGACCTACTTTTGAGTGTCACATAGGTTGCAATTGTTTAAATGTCATAGTTTGAAACTTAGAATCAGCATTCTAGCTGCATATGTAAAAATGGTTAGTTTTATTTGAATGCAGAAAACTGGGTAACTAAAAGTGACATTAGCTGGGGCCTGGCTTAAGGAACTGAATTCTGCCTACCAGCTACCCCCGACAGGAGTTGAGACTTGCACAACAGCTGTGTTCCCAGGCCTAGCTGCCTTTTGCTGTTCCCACCAAAAGGGATAGGACACTTCTCTGATTGAATTACCTGGGCTCTGCAGGAAATTGAACAAAGCCCTGTCCTGACTCAGGCAAATATTTTATTATGGGGGCCGTAAAAGTGGCTTCCTCCTGGAAGGAAAGGGGAGGAGCACTGCCTGTGAGAGCAAGCTGGCTTGGCAGAACTGGAAAAACCAGAAATTCAACCTTGTGCTGGGGGGACACCACACCCCTTTGGGGCCAGAACATAACTCTAAAAAGATGGATCATTCATAGAGCGGACTTGTGAAAATTATTTAAATGATACCATAATTCTTGTGATTTTTCTGCCCACATTTTAAGAGGTTTTTAGAACCGGTGGCATGATCTGGGGGCAAGCTAGCAGTTAAGAGGGTATTACTTAAAATGTATGCATGTTAAAAATCTGACACTTCATCAAGTAATGTCCATACTCCTTGCGCACATGTGTATATCTCTGAGGCATCTAACAACTCGGCCGAACTCTTTAAAATCTGCAAGGAGCTGGCTAACCCTGCTGCAGTCTCTACCTCTCCTGTCCCCTCCCAGGCCCTCTGCACTGCACTAGCCTTGCACTTCATCTCAAAAACTCAGGACATCCTGTCCTCGCTCTCCTCCTCTCTCCTCCCTCCCTCTCTTCCCGGCTCTTCCTCTTGCTCTCTTGCAGCCACCCCTCCACCCTCCTTCTCTGCTTTTCCACCTTTTTCTGCTGATGAGGTTTCCAGACAAGTCCGATCTATGAAAGCCTCGTCTAAACAGGTTCACCCCTGTTCCTCCAAAACCATCAAGGACCACATCGACTCCCTGGCTCCTGCCCTGGCTGACTTTTGCAACCACTCATTCGCCTCTGGAGTCTTCCCATCCCCCCTCAAGCACTCCCTTGTGCACCCCCTCCTCAAGAAACCCTCTTCCGACCCCTCCTGCCCGGCCAACTATCGCCCAATCTCCATTACTCCCTTCCTGGGCAAGCTCCTGGAGAAACTGGCCATCTCCCAGCTTAACCTCCATGCTGAATCTGTTGGTAATCTTCATGACCATCAATCCGGCTTCAGAGCGGCCAGAAGCACGGAAACTGCTCTCCTGAACATCCGTGAGGACTTGTTCCTGAACCTCGATTCCAACACTCCCTGTGTTCTCATTCTGCTCGATCTCTCCTCTGCCTTTGACACTGTCAACCATGCCATCCTGCTCAACCGTCTCCGTGATAACCTGGGTATCACTGGTCAGGCTCTGGCATGGCTGACCTCTTTCCTTTCCGGTCGACCCTCCCAGGTCCAAATGGGCTCCTTCCTCTCTGACATCTTTTTCTCCACCTGTGGTGTCCCCCAGGGATCCAACCTCTCTCCCTGGCTTTTCAACCAGTATCTGGCACTCCTTGCCCACCGCATCGCCGCTCTCTGCCCCTACTTCCAGTGCTATGCGGACGATACCCAGCTCATTTTCAGGCTACCCTCGGCCTCCTCCTCTCCTTCCCTCATCTCCGACTGTCTGTCTGCTATCCAGGAATGGTGTGCCGCCAATGACCTCTGCCTTAACGCCAGTAAGACCGAGATTCTACTCATCGGCACACCCACTCCCTCCTTCCCTGCAGCTCTCTGGCCGGCCTCCCTTGGCCCCCTTCCTGCCCCTACCTGCAAGGCTAAAAACCTCGGGGTCATCTTCGACTCCACACTCTCCTTCTCTCCTCATATATCTGACGTCTCTAAGAAGTCACACTACCAGCTGCACCTCCTCAGAGGTATTCTTCCCTTCCTCTCCTTCCGCCAGAAGCTCACTGTCTCCCGAGCCCTGGTTCTCTCAAGGCTGGACTACTGTAACAGCCTCTATCTTAATCTGCCTGCCTCCACTCTCCGCCCTCTGCAACTTATCCAGAACAGAACTGCGAGACTTGTCCTTGGCCTCAAGCCCAGGGACCGTATCTCTCCAGGACTGAAATCTCTTCACTGGCTCCCAGTGGCTGCGAGGATTAAGTTCAAAACCCTCTGCATTGTCCACAAGGCCTTCTGGGGCCTGGGGCCTAAATACCTTCAACTCTCTCTTCCTAAATATCTTCCTTCACGAGCCCTTCGCTCATCCGTCTCCAACTCCCTCATGGTCAGCCGCTTCTTGAAGCAACGAGCTGGGGGTAGACCTCTCTCCGCAGCAGGGGCCTCCCTCTGGAACAGCCTTCCTGCCTCCCTGAAACTTGAGGAGAACCATCTCCGGTTACGGAAGCACCTCAAAACCTTCCTCTTCGCTTCTGCCTTCTCTCTCCCTCTCCCCTGCTAAACCTGCTTAACTCCCCACTGAATTTCTGCACTAAACCTGCATCTGGGCCACTCTCAGCGACCTTGGTCAGGGCCCAGCCACTCTCCACTTGCACTGCCTCCCTGGCTCCCCCTGCACTGTGGGACTGTCACTGTATCCCTACAGCCCCCCTCCCAGCACTTGCTCTGCACTTACCTCGCACTTGCCACCAGCTGGCCCTTTTATTTATTATTTATAATTGTTTTTTTTTTTTTTTAACGCTACTTACCTTGTACTGCACTTTCCCCCCCCACCTCCCCCCCCCAGCACTTTCTCCTTTTCCCCTTACCTCTGCACTTGCGCGATCTGAATGACACCTGGGCTAGTAGGATCGTTTGTCTGTCTTCCCCTTGTTTCCCTCCCTCCCTGCCTCGTCGCGCCTTGAAACACTTGTGTATAGGCGCGTTACAAATACCATATCATATCATATCATATCATATAAATTTGGGGTAATGTCCGATATTACGAAACCAGTTAAAAAGTGCAAATGTTGCCATTTCTGAATGCAAGCTCCCAGGAAGAGCAGATTTGGACAGGGTATACCTCCTGTGATATGTGATGGGTGCATGTAATTTTAAACTAATGTGTACCTGTGCAAATATGTCTTTTGGGTCAAAATATAGATTGTGTTTAATTTGACAGGGGTGGGTTCTCTGTACCATAAACAGACCTCATCATGATGACACTTCATTTCATTCCCCCAATCAAGGGAAAGAGGATGAAGTGGCCAATGACAAGTGGAGAGGGGTAGGGCCTAGGAAGCTAGCCTCTCCACCCACTTTCAAAACACATAAAAGCAGACAGTCAGGACAGATAGAGAGATTCAATTCCATTTGCTGCGGAGCATGCTGCCGGACCATACCACATCCAGAGATCCAGACTTCAAATCCATCAATCTCCAGAGAAAGCTGTGCAGAAAGATCCAGAAGCAGTGCTGTACCCAGAGAGAGCAGAGCTGACCCAGACCACTGTTAGCAGAACTAGAGAGCTGACCCAGACGCTGTGCGCAGAGACCGTCCGTGGCGAGTGAAGAAAACCTGACCAGATCCGTGGCGAGGCCCATTTATTTCAAAAATATATTGTGAGTACCTAGCAGAACTGTGCAGAACCAATCTCTTAGTTAAAATAATATAATTCAATCTATTTTAATCTAAGTAGAACTGCCTCCTAACTGTCACCTGTCATTTTGCAAAACTGTCACCTGTCATTTCTAGCTGCTAGCTGTCACTTGTCACTTTGAACTTTTAAAATTTCAAATCTGAAAAACGACCTTTACCATATCGCTCATATCTCCGTGACCGTTTGTCTTAGAGACTTGCAGTAACTTTCCACTGAAAGCTGGGAATCTTGGCTTTTCAACGAACCAAGAAACGCACTCCTATTCCCTATACTTTGCCGCAATCGCGAAAAACGCACTCGCGAATTTTACCGCGATTTGCAAATTTCTCCACGTGTGAAAACAGCAGCTTCCTTGCTTTCCTTGCTAAAAATTCGTTTGCCTCTTAAGAACCATCCCTGAATCATTGCTAGAGTGAGCCTGGACTAATATTAACTTGACACCACTCACCCTGAACCTCTAGAGGGAATTAAAAGCATTTTAGCATATTTTTCACTTCATTGCCAGCACATATAAAAGCATTTTGGGCCTGTGTTTCAAACTTCTGTAGTCTAAGCTTGCTGGGGTGAACTGAATTACATTTGATTGCATTTCTGAGAACTGTGTGCTTTCCTTCCATTTCCTTGCATTGCATAAAAGGGGGGGGGTGAATTGCCAGAGAAAAGTGATTACATTGTTTTGTTGAAATCATATTGGGTATTTTCTGTATTGCATTTTTCATTCAACATTACATCCATCTGAACGTATATAAAGTATTCTCTACCACCTTATTCTTCTGTTCCTATTCACAAGTGTGCTAGTGCCAGACTATCCATTATTGATTACTGCTCAGATTAAGTGTGATATTCAATTATTAATTATTATAAAGTGTGATATATATATCGATTGTTTAAATTATCAAATAAACCTTTTAACTTGCAAAACAGAACTACTTCTTGGCTCAGTGGGGTCAGGGGAATTCCAAGAGAGGGGTGTTATATAGGGGTAGTCATCCAGAACGCATGAACTGGACATAAAGATATATCAATAAGGGTTTTAATTCAGTATCCTAGACTAGGCGTTGACTTAGCTGTAGTGTTGAATTGAATCCTCTTACAAATTGGGGGCTCGAGCGGGATGTTTGGGTTATATCTACCATTTGCGCAGATTAATACAGCGTGCCAGCTGACCAGATACACATATCCGGTCGGATCACCACGCTGTGTTACGCTGTAAAGCACTCCTCAAAGGAACGCTCTAAGGAAAAGGTCTGTTTTGCAAAAATAAAATACAAACTTCTGTAAGTCAGGAAGGAACTCAAATCTCTAGAATGACGACCTTAGTAGACATGAAAATAGCCAGAGAGCACTTCTTACATAAGTTATTTGTGAGAGGAGAGTGGACTCATCAGGACCAGACGGTCTGGTTGCAAGCAATCGCACCCCAGATCACGGAAACAGGGTCAGATACATGGAGAGACCAGGGTCCCTTACATGTGGCCCTGAGTGAACTATATATGTCCTCTAAGGCCAAGGATGAGCACAACAAGATTGCCTGGGTAGCGGCATATTTATATTTACATATGGGAGCCATGCAGGACAAATGTGCTGAAGGCCAAGATCTGGCGAGTAGGCAACTGCTGGCATTACAGAAGGCCCAATCTGATCTGGACTCTTCTGAGCAGAGGCTGCAGAGGAGCCAGGAGTCAGAAAATGATAGTAGGCAGTATATCATTAAAATAAAAGAGGACATGGATATACTGCAACAGGAAAAGGCTGACCAGGATACTAGATTTCTAGCCCTGCAGAAGGAGCACCAAGACAGTTTGGACTCCTTACTGCAGAGCCAGAAAAAGCTGGAGCAACAATTAGACTTTAACAGGGCATGCACGGAGCAGGTAGCCACCCTGCAAAGTCATCTAGATAGAGTGAAGGCAGAGAGCAACAAGCTGATTTTGAAAGACCTGGATACCCAGGCAGAGTTTGATGAAGAACGCCAGAAAGCTGGCGCCTTTCAAAGGCAGAGGGACGACCTGGCGGCACAAATGCAGGCTCTTAGCCAGGAAAGAGACGCCTTAGGCCAGGAAGTCTGCCATTTAAAAAGAAAAACAGAAGAAAATCACTTGGCCCTCCAGGGGCTGGGTGACCTCCAAAAAGAACGCCAGAACTTGTTAGAACACACCAGGAGGGTGGAGGATGCTCTGACAAGAAAGGAGCAGGCCAATAGGGACACAGCTCAGGAGGTAACCCTCCTGCAGCAAAGACTGGCCCAGTGCTCCAGGACCAATCAGGAGGCACAGAGAGAGAATGAGGCTCTCTGCCAGCACAATGATAGACTCCAACAACAGGTAGCGATGCAGGAGAGACTGATAGAGTCTAGTAAGGCCTTAAATGAGGAACTGAAGGCGCAGGCTCTTGCATTGCAACAGGGAGCAGGGGCGGATAGAGATGAGGTTCGCTGGGAAAGAGAAACTCCTGAGCATAACCCCAGGAGCCCTAGTACCAGAGGCCTTTATCTCTCTCAGTCCCGGGACTCTGCCACCCCCATGTCCCCTGGCGCACATGAGCACAGGGCCACAGGGATGGCAGATTACTATCCAGCCAGAAGCATGGGGCTCATAGGCCAGTACCACCCAGGAATGGAGGGGCGGGCATCCGGGTATGGGCACCCAAGCACAGTGCAATTTGATGGGGAACCCCAGGAGAGTATGCCCATTAAGGGCATCCTGAAAACCTCTGCCCAGTTAGGTCAGTGGGGGGGGTACCCATCAAATCCTGGCAGCAAGGAGGGATCTGAAGACTCCTCTGAGCGGTACAGGACACAGGAGACCAGGTCCCCACATTCTGCCAGCCATTCCCAGGCTCGCAGAATCCGGGAAAACCTGGAAGAACAGACGGGAACCTCTGGGAGCAGTGCCTCTGAGTCAGAAGATGAATGGACCAGGGTTACCCAGACCAAAAGGGTCAATAAGACAAAAAGGGCCTTGCTTAAGGACCCCTTAAAGCAGATTAAGGCAATCAGGAGCGTCATCACGCCTTATCATAAGAACGCCAAGTATTCTGTTTGGGAGCACTTAGAGTTGTTGGAGCAAATGATGGAGACTTTCCATTTGAAGGACAGCCAAAGCTGTATTCAATATGTAAAGTGGACATTCTCCCCGGAATACTCCAGTTTCTTTGCGGGGCTGGAGGACCAAAATCATTTAAGATGGTCCACCTATAAGGCGGCCATCTTGAAACATTTTTCTACTCATAGAAATCCTCAAGAGGCTCGCAAGGCAGCCTACAATTTACAATGTGGGGAGGATCAGGCCCCACAAGAATTTTTGCAGGAGTTAAAGCGTGCTTTGGCACAGACCACAAGAAGGGTGCGCACGGATAGCAGAGAATTTATTAATACGTTTTTCCATGCCTTGCCCAAATACATAATGACCCAGCTTGTGAGGGATTTTCACGAGAAAAGATCTTTAGACTGGGTCATTGAACAGGCGACCCGGATCTATGAGGTGCAGAAGCCAATAGAAAATAAAAATAATGCGCCCAAAAACCCCAAAGTCAACAACACCCCTGCTGCTGCCAAGGTGGCAGAGGTAAAGGTCACCCCCGTTTTAGAGTTGGAGATGGGTGGGCCTAAAAACCTACCTGCACCTAATAATGCTAGGCCCAGAAGGTCCTCGGGCCAGTCACAGACAGGGAGCCAGGGAGGCAGCCCCACAAATGGGGTCCCTCGCTCTCCTGATTATGTAAGCCCCCGTTACAAGGGAAACAGACCCATCCTGGGTTATATGTGGACTCCTCCAGCCCAAGGGGGGGATCCAGCCAAGCACCTAACCCAGAGAACTTCCCTCCCAACTTCTCACAGGAGGGCAGAAACTCACCAAACCCTGGGCAGAACCTCTTCCCCAGGTATCCACCCAACTTCCAGCCCCAAAATCCTCCACCCTTCTTTCCCCAATTCCCTGTGCCCAGACAACCGAATCCGGGAGAGGGGAGGCCAAGGGCGGAGGGGTATCCAAATCTTCTCAACCAGGGGTACTACCAAAGAAGGGATAGCTACCCTTCCCGGGATCAGCCCAGGGGAGAAAACAGGGCCCTGTATCAGCCTGAGCGGGTTTCCCAGTTAGAGCGCCAGGTTCAAAACATGGCGCGGGATCTGGGTCACATACTGAGGGCTCAACAGAACCCTCAGATCGGCATGCCGGCGCAGAACGCACCCAACTCTGGACCTGGTGCTCCAGAACAATGACGGGGGCAGCACCCCGATAACTCACCGGTTCCCAGGGAGGAGGCACAAGGGGAAGGGGGGTGTAAAGCCTTGGAGGAAGCTTCCTTCCTCACTTGTAAACAGCCCCTGGAAACCCAGGAACCGGAAACAAAATCTCTTGCCCCTGAAAGTCTGCCTCCTAAGGAGCAGAGGGGGGGTAGGAGAAACAAAAGACCCAAACAGACTCAGTTTGAGGAGGAGGTACAGATCTTCCAATTTGAGGGAGAGGGATCCTCAGAAGATTCTGGGAAAAGGATCTTCTCCTTCAGAGATGGGGGAACTCCTCCCAAGGAAAAATGGGCCCCAAGGGATTCCAATTCAGACTGGGGAGATATGGAGACTGAGCTACCACCGCCCATCATCTCATCCCAGAACCCACAATACCAAAATCCCCTGGTTCAAACCCATACTGATGACTGCCTCCAAAAAGGGGGGGGCGGCCCAGAACCGGAGCCAGTGGAACCCACAATGGCTCTGATCTCCAGTTGCCAATTTTTTCTTTCAGATTCCCAGGGCTCTCCACAGAATTCTGCCCAAATCTCTTCGCTAGCGATGTCCAAAACCAGAAAGTTAGCCCACCAGTTGTCCAAAAATGTGCATTATCTGTGCCCCCTTGAGGAGAAGGAGGGAAGATACTATGCCCCGGTACAAGTACAGGGGCAGGGTACAATTTTGGCACTGGTGGACACTGGATCTCAAGCTACCCTTCTGTCCAGAAGGGCCTTTGACGAACTGAATGCAGGAAGGGGAGAGAATTACCAAATTCCTCTCACCTCTCTTCCTGGACAACTGCAGAACTTTGACGGGAAGGAAATTCCCGTTGAGGGGAGTGCAGACTTGGACATTAAGATCGGGCGACACAAGGTGAAACACCCGGTCATAGTAGTGACTCCAGAGGGCACCCCTTGTTTACTGGGGAATGACCTCCTGAGGAGGTTGTCACCCTTAATAGATTGTGTAAACAAGGTCCTCTGGACCCAGACTAGCCGACCAATAAAATTAAAACAGAGTGTCAACCATGTTAGTTTAAACGGCACCTGCCACATGGTTGAACAAAAATCTGACCAAGTAGAATTTCACTTCCAGAATAGCCAAATTCCAGACGTGACAGTAATAGCAGTAGGAAAACAGACTGGTGATGGGGGGTCCTCTTCATTTCTGAAAATCAACCTTCCTTCCAGTCTAAAGTGGTACTCCACGCTGGAAGGAAACACTCTGAGATTCTATACTAATCCACAATCAGAAACTCCCACTCCTATAGTCCAGAAAGATGTGAAATCAGCTCAGAGCCTGGCTGATATTCAGCAAATTGGAGAGCAGTTGTTCATCCCTGTCCAATTAAATGATGGGAAGGAATCTGTTCTCGCTCGAGTGTGTGTGAACAACGGTAAGAGCTTCATCAGCGAAGCCATGTTCCGCCAACTCCCAAAAGATCCAGCCATTCCCACATTCAAACTGATAGACAAATGGGAAATGGACCTGGAAGCACCTAATTCCAAACAGCTCCTGCCAAGCAGGTGTATGCTCAAAATCTCCATTGGCAACAAGAGCATAGTCCATAATTGTTGGGTCGTGCGAGACGTCACGGCCGCCTTTTACTTAGGCAGTGACATTCTCAATCGCTTTGCCATTAGTTTGGACCTAATAAACTTCAAAGCTTGGTCCCGATTAGCGGATAATCCCATGGGCTTTGATGATCCAGAAAAAGCATTTAGGTCAGCTCAATTGCTACCTTATGCAGTTGAAATTCAGATCAAAGAGGAAGTCACCATCCCAGAAAGGACCCGACAATTCTCCCTGGAAGTGAAAGTTAAAAGAAGACAATATCTGCAAAACCCTGATGCTTACATACATCTAAATGCTTCTCTCCAACAGCAAGGGTTGGGGGTAAACCCAACTCCATTAGTCAACATAGAACATGACACCATTCCAATAGAGGTGGATAACAGCGACTTAAAGAGTATTACTCTAGCCGCAGGCACCATTATTGGAATGGCGGTTGATGACCGACATTTTTCCATAGATTTAGGTAATGAACTGTTAGGGCCAATCCCCAAGGACTGCTTTGACAGTGACAGTGATTACAATACAACACCAGACAGGATTTTTACCCGGCATGGGGGGAACTTCCTGGTGTACACTTCTTGCCCTTATGGTAAGGAAGATGTGACTTGTGACTTCAGGAGGGATGTGGTGATTTTCCAGGTCCATGAGGGCTGCCTTTCCCACCTGAAGCCTCCAGTCCAAATCAGCACTCTGACCAGGGACTTCTCCACCCAGCTGGAGGAGGCCGCTGAAATAGCCAAACCAGAAGTCTTTCCAGGCTTCAGGCAGATGGTGGAAGAGAGAGTCAACCTAGCTGATGCCTGTGTGACTCTGGAACAAAAGCAAAAGTTGAAACAAGTTTTCTTGGATTTCCAAGATCTCTTTGCGGTAGACTCATATGACTGTGGTCGCACCGACATCCACACAACAACAATCCCCACGGACCCTGGCATGACTCCAGTGTTTGTGAAGCAATATCGCTTGCCTCTCGCATCAATGGAGTCCCTTACTGAAATAATTAAGAACCTTGAGTCCCGGGGAATAATCCGTCCAGTCCACAGCACCTTCAATAATCCGGTGCTGGGAATATTGAAGCCAAACGGCCAGTGGAGACTCTGCGCTGACCTTAGGGAGCTCAACAAACGGGCCCATACTTCCCGATGGCCTCTGCCCTACATTGACCAAGGGCTGGCCCAGATTCAGGGGTCACAGGTATTCACTGCAATAGACCTGACCAATGGATACTGGACCGTGCCGGTCAGTAGGGAGGACCAATACAAGCTCGCTTTTACCTTTAGGGGCCAGCAGTATACATGGACCCGGACTCCCTTCGGATACCTTAACTCCGGTAATGAGTTCAATATTTTCCTACATAAGGCCATGCCCGACCTGGGTGCGAGGGGTAACCTGGCTTATGTAGATGATGTCCTCATCAAAAGTTCATCTGTGGAGGAACACATAGCGGAGATCCGTTATGTTCTGACGCAGTTGAGGGCCGCCGGAGCAAAACTTTCCTTTCAGAAAGCACAGTGGTGTCGAACCCATGTTAATTTCTTGGGGCATGAGATTACTCCTCAGGGTCTCTGTCCCCAGGAAAAGAAAGTGGAAGCCCTCCAAAAATTGAAAGACCCCACAACTCTGCGGGAACTAAGGAGCCTCCTTGGACTGACTAATTAGAGCAGAAAGTTCATTGAGGGCTATGCAGAGATCACCAGACCCCTGATTCATCTCCTGAAGGGGGGGGTCAAGTGGGAATGGGGTCCAGAACAAGCCGAGGCAGTAAAACAACTCAAAAGAAGCCTCTCACAAGCGCCTTGCCTAGCTTACCCTGTCAGAAACAAGGAGTTCTTCCTGGAGACGGGGTTCTCTAATACGTGCTTGACGGCAGTATTATACCAAAAGCATGACAAGGTCAATAAAGTAATCTCCTATGCAAGCAAAACTTTATCCTCTGTGGAGGAAAAATTCAACGATTGTGAGAAGGCACTCCTGGCAACGGTGTGGGCATTGAAGAATTACCGCCCGTTTATCCAGGGGGAACACATCATAGTGGAGACTCCACACCAGCCTCTGCAATATCTCCAAAGTGACAGAATCCGGACCGGAAATGTGAGTAATTCCCGAATTACTTCCTGGATTCTGTCAATGCAAGGCTTTCCTGTGGAGGTCCGATATGGCCAAAACAAGAAGAGTCCCCTCGCGCAAGGTCTGGCTGACTTGCATGATTGTGCCAGAGAAAACCGTCTCGAGGACGAAAGTCTAAAAATAAAGGACAACATGGAGGCATACCTTAATTCCCCACACAAAGTCTTTGAAGAGGACAAGTGTGAGGGAATGCCCACTGTCTATGTGGATGGATGCTCTTACCATGTTGACAACAACGGGGAAAAAGAACTGGTGGCTTGCGTAGGAAATGCATGGGTGAAGGAGTTCCCAGAACCCTCCGCTGGATACAAAATTGGTCCCCGAAGTAGTCAGGTGGCAGAATTGATGGCTGTGCATCAGGCCATCCTCACTGCTGTCCGGCATCAACTCCACGAACTGGTCATAATCACAGATTCAGATTATGTACGGAACGGGTTCGTGGAGCACCTGGTTAATTGGAAAACCAGAGGCATGTTATGTGCTAATAACAAACCCTTGAAACATGGGAAGTTGATCCAAAACATTGACGATCTGGTCACCTCGAATGAGATGACCATCCATTGGAAAAAGATCAAGGGTCATTCCAAAGTAGAGGGACCAGACAAAACTGGAAATGACTTAGCTGATCAGCTGGCCAAAACCGGGGCCATCCAAGGGGATCTAATAGAAATAGAGTCCCTAATAGGGGAAATCCAGATCACTGCTATCACTAGGTCCCAGACAAATGCTCACCATGATCTGTCAACTGCCCTATGGAGCAAGGAGACCCCTGATGCTGATTTAATTATAGCTCAGAAAGGGGATCCAATAATTGGTAAATTTTACCAGCACATTGAGGACCCTGAGAACTTTCCCCTGACGGATACCGATTACATTGGGAAAGAGGACCTAAGAGTGTTGATGAAATGTCCAAAAATGTTCCGAATCCAAGACGGTTTGCTGGTAAGGAAATCCAAAGCGGGCCACGATCAGTGGGTGGTTCCTACCTCATTCCGAAGCCTGATGTTAAGTCACGCCCATGATGCAGCCACCGCCGGTCATAGGGGGTTTCACACAACATTGGAAATCTTAAGAGAAGTTGCATACTGGCCACACATGGGACAGGACCTCGACCAATACTTGAAGGGGTGTCTTGTGTGTGCACAATTTCAGCCATCATCCCTCACGCACCGTGCGCCTCTCCAAAAGAGGGGGATGACACTGCCATGGTCAGATTTACAAATCGACTTTGTAGGCCCCGTGATTCGCTCTGCTAGGGGGAATAAGTACATGTTGACTGTGACATGCTTGTTTACCAAGTGGGTGGAATGTCTCCCAGCCCCAAATTGCAAGGCAGAAACCGCAGCTGCCTTGATGATTAACCACATCTTTTCCCGTTTCGGTCTACCTCAAAGGATTGAGTCAGACAGGGGTAGCCACTTCACCAGTGAAGTAATGACAAAGATGTGGGAGATACTGGGGGTCAAAAGGAAGTTGCATATTGCTTACCGGCCAGCTTCTTCTGGGGCAGTAGAGAGATATAACCGAACCATTGTGAGCATATTAAAGAAGTTTGTGGCAGATTCTGGGCCAAGTTGGGATATCCGATTACCTCTGGTCCTAATGGCCATCAGATCTACCCCTTCATCTGCAACCAAAATGTCACCATTTGAGTTGATGACTGGGCGCAAGATGGTGCTTCCTCAGCATTTGCTCTACAGGACCCAAGAGCAGACCCTAATAAATGCCTCCACAACTCACGAGTATATGGAGAATTTAAGGAAACACCTTCAACATGCTTTTGCTTATGCTCAGCGGAATCTAGAAAGATCAGCTGATAGCATGAAGACCCACTATGACCTGAAGACTTCCAGGAAGGAATATCAGGTGGGGGACCAGCTCTATATATACAACTTCCAAAGAAACCAGGCAAAACAGCGGAAATTCTTGCCTACATGGAAGGGACCTTTCGAGATTATAGACAAAATCTCCCCTGTGGCCTACAAGATCCGCATCCCCAAAGGCGGTTTGGCAGAGGGGGAAGACAAGTGGGTCCACAATAACCAGTTGAAGTGTTGCCATCCCAGGCACACTCTGCAACAACTGGAGGAATCCTCTGAAATCCTAGAGGGTGCTGTCTCAGATTAATTCAGTTCTAACTTAAAAGATCCTACATATCGCCTATCAAATTCTGAGTTTCTCAATGTGGGTGTTTTCGTTTTTGAATGCAAAAAGAAATGTGCATGTTCATATGTTTTGACTATAAATTTATATGCCACCCCACTATATCAATGGTGGGGGAGAAATGTCCATGAATAGGTATTGCCGCTCTTCCTTTGTCGTCCTAGGAGAAAGAAAACCTGCAGGCTGGCCAAGGAGGACGATCCAAAGACCGGGAGCAGAGACGCAAGGGGCACAGTGTACCGCCCAATACTCCCATCAGGACCGGCGAGGAGAACCGATCGATCCGACCGGATGGAGGAAAAGATGCTGAACTGTGCCATCTATTGGAAGAAGATGAGGAAACATCCCAGGTCTTGCGAGTCCCATCAGTGAAACAGAATGGCCATCGCAAGAGGGGGGCTTGTGGGATGTTTTTACCCATGCATCCGAGCCCTACCTCAAAAAACTGTGCAGTACTGGCATTGAAAACATCATGATGGCCAGAGCTTCCCAGAAAATGCCCAGGGAAGTGCATGAAGAATAGGCTGCCACCCATTTTGCCGATGTTATGGGCACAGAAGGGCACTGCCTAAAACCACCATTGGACTACCCACACAGCAGTCTGAAACCATTGGGAATGGCAATGCTGATTGCCAAAAGCAACTTAGAATTGTGGGGAATTCATTTTCTTAAATCCCAAAAATGGGTGCATTACCAGTACTCACCACTATCAGAAAGCCGGCGTTTTAAAACAACACCAGATTTTTTTTTGTGTAAAACTGAATAAATGAACCCAAAGCAGGCCAAAGAAAGACTTACTGAGAGGTGGATACAATGTAAAGTTATATTCTGAAGTGACTTGAAGGTTTATAACAAGACTGGCTGAGCTGTGGATTTCAGCAGTTTAAGTAAATTTGGACTGAAAGACACTAAAAATCTAAATGTTTAAAAGAAATGAGTGACCTACTTTTGAGTGTCACATAGGTTGCAATTGTTTAAATGTCATAGTTTGAAACTTAGAATCAGCATTCTAGCTGCATATGTAAAAATGGTTAGTTTTATTTGAATGCAGAAAACTGGGTAACTAAAAGTGACAGTAGCTGGGGCCTGGCTTAAGGAACTGAATTCTGCCTACCAGCTACCCCCGACAGGAGTTGAGACTTGCACAACAGCTGTGTTCCCAGGCCTAGCTGCCTTTTGCTGTTCCCACCAAAAGGGATATGACACTTCTCTGATTGAATTACCTGGGCTCTGCAGGAATTTGAACAAAGCCCTGTCCTGACTCAGGCAAGTGTTTTATTATGGGGGCCGTAAAAGTGGCTTCCTCCTGGAAGGAAAGGGGAGGAGCACTGCCTGTGAGAGCAAGCTGGCTTGGCAGAACTGGAAAAACCAGAAATTCAATCTTGTGCTGGGGGAAAACCACACCCCTTTGGGGCCAGAACATAACTCTAAAAAGATGGATCATTCATAGAGCGGACTTGTGAAAATTATTTAAATGATACCATAATTCTTGTGATTTTTCTGCCCACATTTTAAGAGGTTTTTAGAACCGGTGGCATGATCTGGGGGCAAGCTAGCAGTTAAGAGCGTATTACTTAAAATGTATGCATGTTAAAAATCTGACACTTCATCAAGTAATGTCCATACTCCTTGCGCACATGTGTATAAATTTGGGGTAATGTCCGATATTACGAAACCAGTTAAAAAGTGCAAATGTTGCCATTTCTGAATGCAAGCTCCCAGGAAGAGCAGATTTGGACAGGGTATACCTCCTGTGATATGTGATGGGTGCATGTAATTTTAAACAAATGTGTACCTGTGCAAATATGTCTTTTGGGTCAAAATATAGATTGTGTGTAATTTGACAGGGGTGGGTTCTCTGTACCATAAACAGACCTCATCATGATGACACTTCATTTCATTCCCCCAATCAAGGGAAAGAGGATGAAGTGGCCAATGACAAGTGGAGAGGGGTAGGGCCTAGGAAGCTAGCCTCTCCACCCACTTTCAAAACACATAAAAGCAGACAGTCAGGACAGATAGAGAGATTCAATTCCATTTGCTGCGGAGCATGCTGCCGGACCATACCACATCCAGAGATCCAGACTTCAAATCCATCAATCTCCAGAGAAAGCTGTGCAGAAAGATCCAGAAGCAGTGCTGTACCCAGAGAGAGCAGAGCTGACCCAGACCACTGTTAGCAGAACTAGAGAGCTGACCCAGACGCTGTGCGCAGAGACCGTCCGTGGCGAGTGAAGAAAACCTGACCAGATCCGTGGCGAGGCCCATTTATTTCAAAAATATATTGTGAGTACCTAGCAGAACTGTGCAGAACCAATCTCTTAGTTAAAATAATATAATTCAATCTATTTTAATCTAAGTAGAACTGCCTCCTGTCATCTGTCATTTTGCAAAACTGTCACCTGTCATTTCTAGCTGCTAGCTGTCACTTGTCACTTTGAACTTTTAAAATTTAAAATCTGAAAAACGACCTTTACCATATCGCTCATATCTCCGTAACCGTTTGTATCAGAGACTTGCAGTAACTTTCCTCTGAAAGCTGGGAATCTTGGCATTCCTATCCCCTATACTTTTGCCGCAATCGCGAAAAACGCACTCGCGAATTTTACCGCGATTTGCAAATTTCTCCACGTGTGAAAACATCAGCTTCCTTGCTTTCCTTGCTAAAAATTTGTTTGCCTCTTAAGAACCATCCCTGAATCATTGCTAGAGTGAGCCTGGACTAATATTAACTTGACACCACTCACCCTGAACCTCTAGAGGGAATTAAAAGCATTTTAGCATATTTTTCACTTCATTGCCAGCACATATAAAAGCATTTTGGGCCTGTGTTTCAAACTTCTGTAGTCTAAGCTTGCTGGGGTGAACTGAATTACATTTGATTGCATTTCTGAGAACTGTGTGCTTCCCTTCCATTTCCTTGCATTGCATAAAAGGGGGGGTGAATTGCCAGAGAAAAGTGATTACATTGTTTTGTTGAAATCATATTGAGTATTTTCTGTATTGCATTTTTCATTCAACATTACATCCATCTGAACTTATATAAAGTATTCTCTACCACCTTATTCTTCTGTTCCTATTCACAAGTGTGCTAGTGCCAGACTATCCATTATTGATTACTGCTCAGATTAAGTGTGATATTCAATTATTAATTATTATAAAGTGTGATATATATATCGATTGTTTAAATTATCAAATAAACCTTTTAACTTGCAAAACAGAACTACTTCTTGGCTCAGTGGGGTCAGGGGGATTCCAAGAGAGGGGTGTTATATAGGGGTAGTCATCCAGAATGCATGAACTGGACATAAAGATATATCAATAAGGGTTTTCATTCAGTATTCTAGACTAGGCGTTGACTTAGCTGTAGTGTTGAATTGAATCCTCTTACAAGTAGCCTGAGGAGAGAAGGTGGAATGCTGTTGAAATGTTGAACCTATGAGAGAATGTGTTTCAGTGATCTTTATATATGCCAATACAACTTGATGTTATATTGTAGAATTGTATTAAGACTTTTTCTACATAGAACGTTTTTATTGCTTGAGAGTGAGGTGTAGTTTCAGTAGATTGTGGTATTGTTATGGTATATGCATGGTTTTATTGGTTATTGTGAATATATAGCCAATTTCAGAACAAGAGGATCGTGGTTGATTAGAGTACTGTGAAGAATTAGAGAAGTTTAAAAATCGGGTTTGTATTGATGTTGAGCACATATTTGATATGTTCGAAAAGCATTGGCTTCTAAAGTTTTTTTTGTTCTATAATATTATTGTAGATGGATTGTTTGAAATGAGAGGTTCATGCTGCAGTTGTGGAGAAATATTTTTGACTGGGTGTACAGGTTTTGTCTGTTTGGGAAAGGAAATTAATTAATCATCTAAAGAAAGAACACATATAAATGTTCCATTTCCTTTTTGTAATAGAGATTAAGAGTGTTTTTCTGATTGAAAATATATTTTTTGGTTATACATTGGTGAACGAACACAAAGGTTCTTTAAGAGCCAACCAACAATCGTTTTAAGTATATTGGAAAAGGAAAATACTTTTGATGCCTTTTTTTAAATAGCCGCAGTTACGACAGCAGCCAGTGTAACGTCATGTCCTGTCTGATGTATTATAGCCGTGGGTACACAACTGTGAAACTTCCCGCGCACCCCCGAAATACACGTATTCCACCCGCACAGGGCCAATCGCATGTGAAACTTCCCGCACACCCCCGAAATACACATACCCCGCTAGCCCAGGGCCAATCACGTGTGAAACTTCCCGTGCACCCCAGAAATCCACGTACCCCGCTCGCACAGGGCCTACCGCATGTGAAACTCCCCGTGTACCCCTGAAATACACATATCCCACCCGCAAAGGGCCAATCGCATATGAAACTTCCCGCACACCCCCGAAATACATGTACCCCGCTCGCACAGGGCCAATCACATGTGAAACTTCCCGCGCACTCCAGAAATCCACGTACCCCGCTCGCACAGGGCCTACCGCATGTGAAACTCCCTGTGTACCCCCCTTAAACACGTACCCTGCTCGCACAGGCCCAATCACGTGTGAAACTCCCCACGAACCCCAGTAATACACGTACCCCGCTCGCACAGGGCCAATCGCGTGTGAAACTTCCCACGCATCCCTGAAATACACGTACCACGCTTGCTCAGGGCCTACTACGTGTGAAACTACCTGCGTATCCCCCAAATACACGTAGCCTGCTTGCACAGTCCCAATCGCGTGTGAAACTCCCTGCGAACCCCAGTAATACACGTACCCTGCTGACACAGGCCCTACCGTGTGTGAAACTCCCCGTGAACCCCAGTAATACACGTACCCCGCTCGCACAGGCCCTACCGCGTGTGATAATTCCAGCGCACGTCTGAAATACACATTCCCTGCTCGGCGTTTGCTGTGTAGTGGCCCTGTAAGCTGGTCCAGGGTTAGCGCAGCCCTTTGCGCTGGATTGGGGATTTTGATGGCTTTTCCTTGCGCGAGGGGCGTTCTTGGGGGCGTAACTGGCGCTGCAGGATGTTCTCTGCACCAGGGCTCTTTTTGCCTTGGGAATTCCATGAATATGCGCTGCGCCAGAATGCTGTTTAGCGCACACGGCTGGCGCATGCTGGCGCACGATCCCTCTCTGCACTGCTCGCGTGCGCTGCCTCTGCGCTGAAATCTATGAATGTCTTTTCCCATATACTGATTGGTGCACCTTTCGTTGCTTCATTTAATACAACTCTAAACGGTGGCCCATGACGTCTCGTGATTGTCAAGGATAAATAGTGTAATGTTCATACAAGCTATTCCCTTCTGCAACAGATAGATACTGACACAGACCTCCACTGTTTTTTTTTGTTGACTCCACATCAAACATAGACAAGTCTGGTACAGACAGACTGCCTTTGTTTAAATCGTTGTGCACCAATATCTATAAGTTGTAGCCAAATGTTCTTATTTTATCTTTAGTGGTAACTTTATTTACTACAACAAAGAATCTGCAATGTCAAGCTTCACTCTTAGAGTAGTCACATTTTCTTCCAAATTGAGAGGTAAATACACAACTTTGCCTATTACACCTTGCACTAATAATTTCTTAGGCATCTTCGACATATCGGTTTGCAATCTAACTATAACTTGGGAAGGATGAACAGTTTGCAAACATGTTCAATATTTGAAGCACAGAAGGAATATCAGGTACTACCATGTCATTCAAAACACTTCTTGGAGGATTACTTCTTTGATTATAAAACCAAACACTGTGTCTACAAACATATAGTGCCTATCTTATGTCAAATCGTTTTTCTAAAACAGATATAGAAAAAGTTATTTCTATACATCTTCTACACTGTGTTTAATTTTATACTCGATGTACACTAGTTGCACTTGAGACCATTAAAAAGTGTGTCAACAAGATACACAAACAAGGTCAGGTCTTTCACTAGAAGACAACTCAAACATTGCAATACTTATTTTATACTGTTGAGAAATCTGATCCTTTGAAAGCATAGGATCATCATGTCCACTTCCTGCAAGTGTTTCATATACATACGCATACTATTTTAAATGCATCATATTTATCATTTGTATTGAAGAAATGAAACTTCCTGCAGTTCCTTTCAAAAGTATTTGATTTAAAACTGTAAGAGACATACTTGGTGTTTTGCACTCATACAGTTTAGCTAGCAGGTCTAATTTTAGTATGATGTGCAGCCAGCATCTGTATATGATGAAACTGACTCTTACATCTACTTTTTTCAAGACAATGTAGAGAGTGATGTAAAAGTCCTGTGTTTTCATGAACTTCACAGTCATCTATTCTTTGTAGCATCTTGATCTGTCGTTGAACATGATCATTTTTGTAAAAAACTTCCAAGAAAACGTATCAATACTGCATAAGAAATTGCATGTCCATACCTTACAATCCTTCTTTGGTTGTATTTTTGGCTGATCTACACTTTCCATTTCTGTACTATTACAAAGTCCAATTTCGTCTTCTTTAGAAATCACACCATTTCGGACTTCATAGCTACCTCCACTCTCATCAATAGCTAGAGGAACATTCTTTCCTTGAATGTTACTCTCCTCATTAAAAAAACCTTTCTGTATGAGGAGTGTGTTTCCACTCTCCACCAAACACGTCAGAAAAAGTTGTCACGTGTAAGTACTTTCTATATTTGTATAATATGGCATAGTCACCTTAAGTAATTTCTTAAGTTTATTCAATACCTAAATGTACAATGTTATTTTTATATCAAAGGCTTTCTCAATAACTAGACCTTGATGTCCTTGGTCTTACTGAGACATGGTTCACGGACAGCTCTGTCACGAGCTTTGACACTTTCCTCCCTGATGGCTACAAGATCCTGTCAGCACCCAGATCCTCCCGGTCCGGTGGTGGGGTAGCCCTGATCTTTCCTGAGTGGATTGCTGCCTCTATCATTCCCACTCAGACCTACTCCTCTTTTCAGTGCCTTGTCTGTAGGCTTTCTCTCTCGCCTGCCCATTCTCTTACTGTGGTTACCATCTACCGGTCTCCTGGTCAAATCACCTCATTTTTCTCTGAGTGGGCAGACCTCTCCTCCTCCCTCCTGGCCTCTACCACTCAAATCCTCCTCCTTGGTGACCTAATCATACATTTAGACTCTCCTCGCTCCTCCTCTGTACTCTTCTGTGTCCTCTGCGACTCCCTCTCCCTGTCCATCCTCCCCTCTGGCCCGACTCACTCTGCAGAGCACACACTCAATGTCTTGATCTCCTCTGACCTCCCCCTCTCCATCCCTCTGACCACTCCTCTCTCCTGGAGCAATCACTCCCTCCTCTCATCTCATCTCTCCCTCTCTTCCCCCTAAGCCAAGCCTACCCCAACACTGCTACCTACCTTCTCGGACATCCGGCCCATGAAGCGTGTGTCAGTTGAGGCTTTTGCCGCCACCCCCCCAACCTTTGGCTGTCTCACATCCTGCCACAGCCCTGTCTCTGCTCTACTCTTCAATTTCTGATACGCTTGATGCTCTTGCCCCTGTCATAAGGATCCGTTTGAAGTCCAAAGCCAAATGCAATTCCTGGTATGACTCTGACCTAGCTACACTTGCATGTAAGAGTAGGGCAGCTGAGAGGAAATGGAGGACTTCCTGTTCATCCTCTGACAAACTGGCCTGTCGCCTGCTACAAAGGCAATACCGACTCTCTGTCCAAACTAAGAAGAGAGTCCACATTCAAGCTCGTGTCTCTGTGGCATCTAACAACTCAGCGGAACTCTTTAAAATCTGCAAGGAGCTGGCCAACCCTGCTGCAGTCTCTACCCCTCCTGTTGCCTCCCAGGCTCTTTGCAATGCCCTTGCCACTCACTTCATTTAAAAAACCCAGGACATCCTGTCCACCCTCTCCACCCACACCTCTCCTCTCCCCTCTCCATCTGTGTTTGCTGACCCTCTTTTAGCCACCCTCCCACCATCCTTCTTGTCCTTTCCTCCTTTCACCCCTGACGAGGTCACTAGACAAGTCCGATCTAAGAAAGCCTCGTCAAAACAGGTTCATCCCTGTTCCTCCAAAATCATCAAGGACCACATTGACACCCTCGCTCTGGCCTTTGCTGATTTTTGCAACCACTCCTTTGCCTCTGGATCCTTCCCCTCTGCTCTGAAGCACTCCTTTGTGCATCCTCTTCTCAAGAAACTCACAGCTGATCCTTCTTGTCCAGCTAACTATCGCCCAATTTCCATTACTCCCTTTCTTGGCAAACTCCTGGAAAAGTTGGATATCTCTCAGCTTAACCTTCATTCCAATTCTGTTGTCTGTCTCCATGAACACCAGTCTGGCTTCAGAGCTGTCAGAAGCATGGAAACTGCTCTCCTGAACATCCGTGAAGATCTGCTCTCCAACCTTGACTCTAACATTCCCTCTGTCCTCATCCTCCTCGATCTCACTTCTGCCTTCGACACGGTTAACCATACCATCCTGCTCAACCGTCTCCGTGAAAACCTGGGTATCACTGATCAGGCTCTGGCCAGGCTGACCTCTTTCCTCTCAGATCAACCCTCCCAGGTCATGTCCTGTCTGATGTATTATAGCCGCGGGTACACAACTGGCAGATGGATCATGGGCATGAATAACATTAAGCCAATGGGACGTTGTGTATTTGTGTGGGGGGATGTAGCCACGTATATGACTATCACTTTAGATGCGGGTATGTCAATTCCAATTTTTGTGCATTGATCATGTTGTTCCATTGATTTTACACCACACAATTTCACATGTGTTTCTGATTCCATGCACTCATGTGTACCTTTATGTTGTTTGAATTGTTGCACTCTGTTAGTATGTCTTTTTAAAACTGTAGAAATGTTATCGGTAGGTGCATCTATTGGTGGTTGACTCAATCCGCAGCTATGAACATTCCAATCGTACATTGTACTTTGTTGCGGTCTTTGGTAGCCACGGATATAAACCTGTAGGTTGTACCCAAGGTAATTGCTGTTTGTATTTTGGTTCTGTGATCATATTACATTGTGGGTGTTTTAGAACAGAAATTTACATGTGTTTCTGTCTGGATGCTCTCATTTGAAGGCTAGTTTGAATTAATTTTGAAACCTTTGCAATGTGTTTTTCATCGAATTTGACAAATGTACATGCAACAGCGTCTATAGATGGGTTTCCGTCGAGTAATCAGAGTTATAACCACAGTTATGTAATTTGGCAAGTATTCTTCTGAAGAATTGTGTTGGATTTTATTGATTGATAGAGGTTGTAATAAAATGTGTTTGGCATTTTACTTGTCTGCTTTCTACAGTCCTCTTGTTTTGCTATTGATTTATGAAAAATATGAAAGTGACCTTTGGTGAACTTGTCACATTCTGGATCCAGAAGTGAGAGTTTGCACATATTCTGTGTTTGGCTATTGTGAAGATCTATTTATTAATTGAAACAGCTGAAGTTGAGTGATAGTGTATTTTTATATATTTTATGTATATTTTGAATTGTTGCATTTCTAAGATAAATGAAGTATGTTTAGGTGTCTCATTTAGTCAAGTTTATAAGTATTGTTTGAAAAGTAGGGTTTTCCAAATTTTACTTCAGTGTTTTAAGTAGAGTGATGAAGCAGTATGATATGTTATACTATGCTTATGTGTGACATAAAATATATTTCCAAATAAACATTGTTTCTCACCGACATTGGAAGATGTGATATGCATGTGAGTGCATATGAAACTCTACTGTAAAGCAAGTAGTAGAAGTGTACCCTTGACAAATATTGTTGCTGTGTGTGTGTTTTCTAGTTGGATATTAAGCTTTTGTTTGACCTTATATTGGCGATGTTGTACTGTTTTAGAATTTTCCCAGGTTATGTATGCTATATGAGATGTTTAATTGTATTCCAGCATTACTCAAACACTTAAAAGAAAGGTTTAGATGGGGCATTATTTTATATTGCAGAATTTCTAGTCTCATGTAATTGTTGGTAGTAATTTAAAAATAATAAACAACAACCATATTTGCCAGTTTCACAATTTGCTTGGCAATGGTGTGCTTTGGGAGGGCAGGAATCTATTTGTGTTTCATGGTATGTAATGCAATATGTTGTTATGTAATGCACTGACATAGGGAGATGTAAAATGAATTAGGATGCATAGTGGGTTGGAGGAAATAGTATTATAGATGATGTTCGCTAAGATAGCTTTCTGGGGCTGTCCAGGGCACTTAGTTATTGAAACCCTATTGTAGTGGGGATGAGCAGTGAATGGAGGACATGCATGCTGCTATGTTTTGTTAAGTAGTAGTAGTGATTCGTTTTTAGGTGAAATGTAGGATAGTGGGTCAGGCCTTTGGCCCTATGATGGTTCAGTATGTAGAAACAGGTGAGGCACCAGACTTTTCATGTTATTTGATAACGATGACTAAAAACGTCTGATTAAATAGGTGGTAGGAGGAGAAAGGTTGTGACAGGGCACAGTTATGTAACTAGCAGTAGACAAATGCTGTCTGCCTGGAGTTGGCATACAGTTCTTAAGGAAAACTGGAGTTGGTAGTGCATTATTTTGCAGCTCTTTTCTCTTGTTGCCTTTTTCATGAATTGAAGACACACTAGAGATGCATGCATGTTTGGTTGATAAATCAAAGCAAAGATGTGTTAGAAATTATATTGTTTAAACTGTATGAATGTGAATGAAGAAATGATAGAAATGTATATTGTTTTAAGTGAACATTACTTCTCTTTAGAAGTTGTTTGGGAATTGTAGTCTAAAGTTATGGTTAGAGTATGCGAGGTGTTACTGAAGAAATGTATAGTGGGATGGGGCAACAGTATTATTCATGATGTTTGCTAGGATAGCTTTGTAGGGTTGACCAGGGCACTAGGCCATTAAAACTCTACCAAAAGTGGGGATGGGCAGTTGAGGGAGGAAATACATTCTGATATGTTTTGTTGAGAACCAGTAGTAGCAATTAGTTTGTAGGTTAATTGGAGGATGGTGGCTCAGACTATTGTCTTATTATGCTGAGATAGGTGGAAACAGGTGAGGTGGTTCATTTTGCATGTTTTTCTATGACTTTGGCTAAGAAGGGTGAAACAACTAAGTGGAAGTGCATTATCTTGGTGCTATGTTCTTTTATCATGCTACTTATGAATTGATATACCAGAGTTGAATGAATAGATGGTTGGTATATGAAAGTAAAGATGTGTTGCATATTATTTTTGAACATGAATGAAGAAATGACAGCAATGTTTCCAGTGAACATTTCTTCTATTTAGAAGTTGTTTGGGAATTGTACTCTGAAGTTCTGTGTAGAGTATGTGAGGTATTATTTGAGAAATGTTTATTGGTATGGAATTACGATATCATTGATTAGGTTTGGTATGGTAGTTGTATGGGGCTTCCCAGGGGACGTGGCCATTCAAACTCTAGTGATAGTGGGGATGAAAAGTGGAGGGCAGATATTCATGCAGATATGTTTTGTAAAGTAGCAGTAGTAATGCTTATCTCGAAGGTGCCTTTTTGAATCACAGCAGCTAATTTGGAATATGTTTTCCATGGTTGTTTTCATATGAAAACGGACTTAGGGCCTCATTACGAGGCTGGCGGTAAGGGGTTAATGGCACGTGTAAGGATGCCAGTGCCATTAACCACCTACCCCGCCATTCCGAGGTCCCTTAGCTAAGGGACCAGGGAGCTAATAACGGGTCCGTTATTAGCTCCTTCCCCATTCCCATTGAGCCCTAAGGGGACTCGAATGGGAATGGGGAATGGTTTTCAGAATGGGGACTTATCGGGTCCTCCAAGGTTGGAATGACCCAGTAAGTCCCCATTCCGACTACTCGGACACGACTTTGGAGGCAGCCATGATGCTAATAGGACCATGGCTACCTCCAAAGTCATAATGACCCCCTTAGTCTCTTTTTTATTTAAACGACGGTTGACATTTTTTTATATATTTTTTTTCTGATAAGAGATGTGCTCTACTTGAGCACATATCCTGTCAAGAGTAAATAAAGAAAAGATATTGTATCCGCACTCCAAGCAAATCCTGGAGTGCGAATAATTATTATGAAGGGTGAATATAGGGTTTTATGTCCTGCAGCCTTGACTGAGGAACTTAATTCGGCAGTCTGTTAAACCCTGTCTCCGCCCATCAGCCTGGGCATGAAAGTTATATCATGTATTGAAAATATAATAAACACAATGCGTGACCTTCACCATTTTAATATTTTTGTTATACAGCTTTTTTGTAAGATGCCACCAAGAAAGCAACAATGAGGCAGTAGAAAGGATTGTCTGCAGAGGAACAATATGTAAAGTGTAATATTTCAAAAAGTAGTGTTGATAAATCTTTAGATACAAATCCTGTAGGTAATTCAACAATACCTATCATCAATAATACTTTGAAAATCTCCAATTTCAAATAGGTTTGCCAACAGAATATATTGAAGGAACCGAAAATGTTTTCCTTGAAAGAAAAACAAGAAAAAGTGTATCAAATGTGTTTCAAGATAGTAAAAAGAAAACATTTTATGAAGAAAAGGTAGCAAATGTGCTATCAATTTGAAACAGTGGAATACAGCTATACATAGGAAAATGTATTTCTCTTGAGTTTTTACAAATCTATGGAGAAGTGTAAAACCAGAATCTAGATATGTGGTAAAGCGTTTTTTGCAAAAGAAAATGTAGAAGTAATAATTGATTGATTGATATTTTATTTCTATCGCGCTCGTACACAAGTGTTTCAGAGCGCGACAAGGCAAGCAAGGGGAACAGGGGAGAACAAAACAGCGATCTTACTAGGCCCAGTGACATTGAGAATGTGCAAGTTCATGGGAGAGGGGGAGGGAAAAAATGCATGGAAGGAGTGAGAAGTGGAAAGTGCGAAGCAGAGGAGAAACAGATAAATAATAATAAATAATAAAGGCAACAAACAGTGGTAATGCAGCCAGCAATTTGCCAGTGCTAGGTTTAAGGCAGCAGGCAGGGTAGGTCTGATAAGTGCAGGAAGAAAAAGGAGGGCTCTATGGGTACAGATACAGACCCCAGTGCAAGGGGTGACCCGGAGGCAGTGCAGGAGGGTGGCAGGGTGAGCAGGTACCTGGGCCCGAAGGACAGAGGGTGGCCAGGTGCACAGTGCCAAGAGAGGACAGATCAGCAGGGGAGGGGGGAGCGAAGGCAGAAGAAAAGAGGAAGGTCTTGAGGTGCTTTCGGAACCGGAGATGTTCTCCTCAAGTTTTAGAGTGGCAGGGAGGGTATTCCAGAGGGAGGGCCCATCTGAAGACAGAGATCTATCCCCAGCTCGTTTCTTTGAAAAACGACTGACCCTGAGGGAGTTGGAGGTAGAGGAGCGAAGAGCTCGAGAGGGGAGGTATTTGCGGAGGGATAGCTGAAGGTATTTTGGACCCAGGCCCCAGAAAGCCTTGTGGACAATGCAGAGGGTTTTGAATGTAATCCTTGCATCCACTGGGAGCCAGTGGAGAGATTTCAGAGCTGTAGAGATACGATCCCAGGGCTTGAGGCCAAAGGCCAAGTTTCGCAGTCCGGTTCTGGATTAGTTGCAGAGGGCGGAGGGTAGAGGCAGGTAGATTTAGAAAGAGGCTGTTACAATAGTCCAAGCTAGAGAGAACCAGAGCTTGGGATACCATGAGCTTCTGGGGGAAGGCGAGGAAAGGCAGAGTACCTCTGAGGAGGTGCAGTCAGAAATTTGACTTTTTAGAGACCTCAGAGATGTGGGTGGAGAAGGAAAGGGTGGAGTCAAAGATGACCCCAAGGTTCTTAGCCTCGCAGGTGGGGGTAGGAGGAGGGCAAAGGGATGCTGGCCAGAGAGTGAGGGGAAAATGGTGAAGGTGTGCCGATGGGGAGGATCTCCGTCTTGCTGGCATTCAGACAAAGATCAAGGGCAGAACACCAATCTTGAATGGCAGTTGGCAATCAGAGATGAGAGAGGGAGAGGAGGTGGCAGAGGGCAGCCTGAAAATGAGTTGAGTGTTGTCAGTGTAGCACTGGAAATTTGAGCTGAAAGTGGCAATGCAGTGGGCAAGAGTTGCCAGGTGGTGGTTGAAAAGCCAGGGTGAGAGGTTAGACCCCTCGGGAACACCACAGGTAGAGAGGAAAATAGATGAAACGAAGGACCCAAGTTGGACCTGGGAGGGTCGATCTGAGAGGAAAGAGGGCAGCCTGGCCAGAGCCTGATCAGTGATACCCAGGTTTTCACGGAGACGGTTGAGCAGGATGGTATGGTTAACCATGTCGAAGGCAGAAGAGAGATCGAGGAGGATGAGGACAGAGGGAATGTTAGAGTCAAGGTTGGAGAGCAGATCTTCACGGATGTTCAGGAGAGCAGTTTCCATGCTTCTGGCAGCTCTGAAGCCAGACTGGTGTTCATGGAGACAGACAACAGAATTGGAATGAAGGTTAAGCTGAGAGATGGCCAACTTTTCCAGGAGTTTGCCAAGAAAGGGAGTAATGGAAATTGGGCGATAGTTAGCTGGACAAGAAGGATCAGCTGTGAGTTTCTTGAGAAGAGGATGCACAAAGGAGTGCTTCAGAGCGGAGGGGAAGGATCCAGAGGCAAAGGAGTAGCGAGGGTGTCAATGTGGTCCTTGATGATTTTGGAGGAACAGGGATGAACCTGTTTTGACGAGGCTTTCTTAGATCGGACTTGTCTAGCGACCTCGTCAGGGGTGAAAGGAGGAAAGGACAAGAAGGATGGTGGGAGGGTGGCTAAAAGAGGGTCAGCAAACACAGATGGAGAGGGGAGAGGAGAGGTGTGGGTGGAGAGGGTGGACAGGATGTCCTGGGTTTTTTAAATGAAGTGAGTGGCAAGGGCATTGCAAAGAGCCTGGGAGGCAACAGGAGGGGTAGAGACTGCAGCAGGGTTGGCCAGCTCCTTGCAGATTTTAAAGAGTTCCGCTGAGTTGTTAGATGCCGCAGAGACACAAGCTTGAATGTGGACTCTCTTCTTAGTGTGGACAGAGAGTCGGTGTTGCCTTTGTAGCAGGCGACAGGCCAGTTTGTCAGAGGATGAACAGGAAGTCCTCCATTTCCTCTCAGCTGCCCCACTCTTACATGCAAGTGTAGCTAGGTCAGAGTCATACCAGGACTTGCATTTGGCTTTGGACTTCAAACGGATCCTTATGAGAGGGGCAAGAGCATCAAGCGTATAAGAAATTGAAGAGTAGAGCAGAGACAGGGCTGTGGCAGGATGTGAGACAGCCAAAGGTTGGGGGGGTGGCGGCAAAAGCCTCAACTGACACACGCTTCATGGGCCGGATGTCCGAGAAGGTAGGTGGCAGTGTTGGGGTAGGCTTGGCTTAGGGGGAAGAGAGGGAGAGATGAGATGAGAGGAGGGAGTGATTGCTCCAGGAGAGAGGAGTGGTCAGAGGGATGGAGAGGGGGAGGTCAGAGGAGATCAAGACATTGAGTGTGTGCTCTGCAGAGTGAGTCGGGCCAGAGGGGAGGATGGACAGGGAGAGGGAGTCGCAGAGGACACAGAAGAGTACAGAGGAGGAGCGAGGAGAGTCTAAATGTATGTCTAGGTCACCGAGGAGGAGGATTTGAGTGGTAGAGGCCAGGAGGGAGGAGGAGAGGTCTGCCCAATCAGAGAAAAATGAGGTGATTTGACCAGGAGACCGGTAGATGGTAACCACAGTAAGAGAATGGGCAGGCGAGAGAGAAAGCCTACAGACAAGGCACTGAAAAGAGGAGTAGGTCTGAGTGGGAATGATAGAGGCAGCAATCCACTCAGGAAAGATCAGGGCTACCCCACCACCGGACCGGGAGGATCTGATTGCTGACAGGATCTTGTAGCCATCAGGGAGGAAAGTGTCAAAGCTCGTGACAGAGCTGTCCGTGAACCATGTCTCAGTAAGACCAAGGACATCAAGGTCTAGTTATTGAGAAAGCTTTTGATATAAAAATAACATTGTACATTTAGGTATTGAATAAACTTAAGAAATTACTTAAGGTGACTATGCCATATTATACAAATATAGAAAGTACTTACACGTGACAACTTTTTCTGACGTGTTTGGTGGAGAGTGGAAACACACTCCTCATACAGAAAGGTTTTTTTAATGAGGAGAGTAACATTCAAGGAAAGAATGTTCCTCTAGCTATTGATGAGAGTGGAGGTAGCTATGAAGTCCGAAATGGTGTGATTTCTAAAGAAGACGAAATTGGACTGTGTAATAGTACAGAAATGGAAAGTGTAGATCAGCCAAAAATACAACCAAAGAAGGATTGTAAGGTATGGACATGCAATTTCTTATGCAGTATTGATACGTTTTCTTGGAAGTTTTTTACAAAAATGATCATGTTCAACGACAGATCAAGATGCTACAAAGAATAGATGACTGTGATGTTCATGAAAACACAGGACTTTTACATCACTCTCTACATTGTCTTGAAAAAAGTAGATGTAAGAGTCAGTTTCATCATATACAGATGCTGGCTGCACATCATACTAAAATTAGACCTGCTAGCTAAACTGTATGAGTGCAAAACACCAAGTATGTCTCTTACAGTTTTAAATCAAATACTTTTGAAAGGAACTGCAGGAAGTTTCATTTCTTCAATACAAATGATAAATATGATGCATTTAAAATAGTATGCGTATGTATATGAAACACTTGCAGGAAGTGGACATGATGATCCTATGCTTTCAAAGGATCAGATTTCTCAACAGTATAAAATAAGTATTGCAATGTTTGAGTTGTCTTCTAGTGAAAGACCTGACCTTGTTTGTGTATCTTGTTGACACACTTTTTAATGGTCTCAAGTGCAACTAGTGTACATCGAGTATAAAATTAAACACAGTGTAGAAGATGTATAGAAATAACTTTTTCTATATCTGTTTTAGAAAAACGATTTGACATAAGATAGGCACTATATGTTTGTAGACACAGTGTTCGGTTTTATAATCAAAGAAGTAATCCTCCAAGAAGTGTTTTGAATGACATGGTAGTACCTGATATTCCTTCTGTGCTTCAAATATTGAACATGTTTGCAAACTGTTCATCCTTTCCAAGTTATAGTTAGATTGCAAACCGATATGTCGAAGATGCCTAAGAAATTATTAGTGCAAGGTGTAATAGGCAAAGTTGTGCATTTACCTCTCAATTTGGAAGAAAATGTGACTACTCTAAGAGTGAAGCTTGACATTGCAGATTCTTTGTTGTAGTAAATAAAGTTACCACTAAAGATAAAATGAGAAGATTTGGCTACAACTTATAGATATTGGTGCACAACGATTTAAACAAAGGCAGTCTGTCTGTACCAGACTTGTCTATGTTTGATGTGGAGTCAACAAAAAAAAACAGTGAAGGTCTGTGTCAGTATCTATCTGTTGCAGAAGGGAATAGCTTGTATGAACATTACACTATTCATCCTTTACAATCACGAGACGTCATGGGCCACCGTTTAGAGTTGTATTAAATGAAGCAACGAAAGGTGCACCAATCAGTATATGGGAAAAGACATTCATAGATTTCAGCGCAGAGGCAGCGCACGCGAGTAGTGCAGAGAGGGATCGTGCGCCAGCATGCGCCAGCCGTGTGCGCTAAACAGCATTCTGGCGCAGTACATATTCATGGAATTCCCAAGGCAAAAAGAGCCCTGGTGCAGAGAACATCCTGCAGCGCCAGTTACGCCCCCAAGAACGCCCCTCGTGCAAGGAAAAGCCATCAAAATCCCCAATCCAGCGCAAAGGGCTGCGCTAACCCTGGACCAGCTTACAGGGCCGCTACACAGCAAACGCCGAGCGGGGAATGTGTATTCCAGGGGTGCGCTGAATTATCACACGGGGTAGGGACTGTGCGAGCGGGGTACGTGTATTAATGGGGTTCACGGGGAGTTTCACACACGGTAGGGCCTGTGCCAGCAGGGTACGTGTATTACTGGGGTTCGCAGGGAGTTTCACATACGATTGGGACTGTGCAAGCAGGCTACGTGTATTTGGGGGGTACGCAGGGAGTTTCACACGTGGTAGGCCCTGAGCGAGCGTGGTACGTGTATTTCAGGGATGCGTGGGAAGTTTCACACGTGATTGGCCCTGTGCGAGCGGGGTACGTGTATTACTGGGGTTCGTGGGGAGTTTCACACGTGATTGGGCCTGTGCGAGCAGGGTACGTGTTTTAGGGGGTTACACAGGGAGTTTCACATGCGGTAGGCCCTGTGCGAGCAGGGTACGTGGATTTCTGGAGTGCGCGGGAAGTTTCACATGTGATTGGCCCTGTGCGAGCGGGGTACATGTATTTCGGGGGTGTGCGGGAAGTTTCACATGCGATTGGCCCTGTGCGGGTGGGATACGTGTATTTCGGGGGTACACGGGGAGTTTCACATTCGGTAGGATCTGTGCGAGCGGGGTACATGGATTTCTGGGGTGCGCGGGAAGTTTCACACGTGATTGGCCCTGGGCTAGCGGGGTACGTGTATTTCGGGGGTGTGCGGGAAGTTTCACATGCGATTGGCCCTGTGCGGGTGGAATACGTGTATTTCGGGGGTGCGCGGGAAGTTTCACACGCAATTTCACTGTCAGAGCGGTGTACGTGTATCCAGTGGGGTGCGCGGGGAGTCCCACATGTGAATTGGCAGGGTGGGTCCTCCCAGGTGTGCCCTCTACCCCCTCGATGGGCCCTGCAGGCAGCCCACAACACAGGGGACTACCCTGCACCCCTGGTCATGTCCCGCAGGTAGCCCATCCACCATGGGCATGCCCCCCAGCCAGGCCACATGTCACCTTGCACTAGTGATCACCAACTCATGTCCCCCTGCACCCCCACCCCCCAGCAGTGAGGGGCACCTGCCAGCAGGCCCCCACTCATGTCCCCCTGCACCCCACCCCCCCAGCAGTGAGGGGCACCTGCCAGAAGGCCCCCACTCATTTTCCACTCATGTCCCCCTGCACCCCCACGCCCCAGCAGTGAGGGGCACCTGCTTGAAGGCCCCCATCCATGTCCCACTCATGTGTCCCTGCACCCCTACCCCCCAGAAGTGAGGGGCACATGCCAGTAGGCCCCCACTCATGTCCCCCTGCACCCCCAGCAGTGAGGGGCACCTGCCAGCAGGCCCCCACTCATGTCCCACTCATGTCCCTCTGCACCCCCACCCCCCAGCAGTGAGGGGCACCTGCCAGCAGGCCCCCACTCATGTCCCACTCATGTCCCCCTGCACCCCCACCCCCCAGCAGTGATGGGCACCTGCCAGCAGACCCCACTCATGTCCCCCTGCACCGCCAGCCCACAGCAGTGAGGGGCACCTGCCAGCAGGCCCCCACTCATTTCCTGCTCATGTCCCCCTGCACCCCCACCCCCCAGCAGTGAGGGGCACCTGCCAGCAGGCCCCCATTCATGACCCACTCATGTCCCCCTGCACCCCCACCCCCCAGCAATGAGGGGCACCTGCAAGCAGGCCCTCACTCATGTCCCTCTGCACCCCCACCCCCAGCAGTGAGGGGCACCTGCCAGCAGGCCCCACTCATGTCCCCCTGCACCCCCACAACCCAGCAGTGAGGGGCACCTTCCAGCAGGCCCCCACTCATGTCCCACTCATGTCCCCCTGCACCCCCACCCCCCAGCCGTGAGGGGCACCTGCCAGCAGGCCCCCACTCATGTCCCCCTGCACCCCCACCCCCCAGCAGTGAGGGGCACCTGCCAGCAGGCCCCCACTCAAGTCCCACTCATGTCCCCCTGCACCCCCACTCCCCAGTAGTGAGGGGCACCTGCCAGCAGGCCCCCATTAATGTCCCACTCATGTCCCCCTGCACCCCCACCCCCAGCAGTGAGGGGCACCTGCCAGCAGGCCCCAACTCATGTCCCCCCCACATGACATAAAGATGCACAATGAAGACCCACTTCTACACCAAAATACCACAGAACGCCACCCCAGTCTTGAGACACAATGATTTCCCAATCCAGCCCACACTGACATGCCTATCTCAAGACACAAACCAAAAGTCAACTATGTACATCAACACATGTCCGTCACACACACACACACACTGGTTGGCATTGATTGCGTAAACCAACATTTTCAAATGCATGAACCCAATGAGCGAATCACACACATGGAAGTAAAATATCAAAATGTGTTATGGACAAAAATAAAGCAATGAAATGAAAGCATAAGAAAATAGCAAACATGAAATGAAAAGCATGTCCAAAAGAAGAGTAAATGAAAAGTATAACCAATCGAAAGAAATCCAAAAGAAAAATAGTCCAACTCTCCCTCCATCAAAGCAAATCCAAAGGAAAGGTAAAAAGAAAAATCCATTAATCCATGATGAAATCCAAAGAAAAAGTTCAAATTAATCCATTGTCCAACTATGTACAATCCATTGTCAAAAAGAAAAATCAATTAATCCATGTTCAAAATCAAATTAAAAGTTCAAATATATCCATTGTCCAACTATGTACAATCCATTATCAAGGGCCCATGAGCACAACAAAAGAAATGAAACCTACCTAAGAAACTACCTGAGAAAAAAACTATATACAAATGTGTGGGGCATAGTCCAATCACCCCAAATCAAAGGAAAATGAAAATGAAACCTAACACTAATACCTATTTACAATGGCAGCGGACTAGTCCGACGGCTTACTTTTTGATGTTCTGGGCCAGGGCATCATCGAACTCCCGCTCAATGTCCTGGAGGCGGTCCTATTCCATGGCCCTGAGGGTTCGCAGGGATGATGACATGTTGACCTCCAACTCCCTGCGAATTGCCTTGAGGCACTCGGCCCGCCTCAGTGCCCTCCGCATGGAGTTCTCCGCCCTGACCATTGTGAGCTGTGCCGCTTCCGCCTGCTGCCGCTCCGCATATATGGGGTGACTCTACCGCTGCCACACGGAAGACACTTGTAATCCTGGGTCCTCCTGCCCTCTGGCCGATGCCTGCCCCTCCGATGTTGATGGCCCCGAGCCATCATGGCTCCCACCTTGTTGCTGCTGCTACTGTGCCTGTGCCCCTGCTCTTGCAGCCTGCACGTCCTCCTCTGGCTGGGGTGCAGTTGTCGTGGTGGCCACCCCTGCTGGATGTCCGACTCCCGACTGTGGCAGGGATGTGTCCCCCACCAGCCTGGCCGCTGGGTCAGAGGCAGCTCCACAGAGTACCCAGGTGATATATGGGTGGGAAGATGGCATGGAGGACGACTGGCACGTAGGGTGTTCAGGTGAGGAAGGGGTCGGAACAAGGTCCAGCAAATGGAGGAATCCAGCCCTGGTGACCAGTCCCAGTAGGTCAATGCGGTCAATGAGGCATTCGAGATGACATGCAGTGTCTTCACGAAAACACTGCAGGTCACCGTGCATGCCCCGTTGACGCAACACCATCCCACTCAGGACAGGCTCAACCCGGTCCCGGATAGCCACATCCGCAGGGAGAGGAAGGCCAGTTGTTGTAAGCAGATCCCCTCCCTGAAAATGTGTCTGGACGTAGGCATCCCTGCTGTTGCGGGATGATGCAGTCACAGGATCAGGGACAGGATTACACACAGGCACCTCCGCGGTGGCCTGTGCTGCCTCCTATCCCTGCCCCTGCACTGCACCACTAGCACCAGTGGAATCCCCACCTCCAGACCCTGTGTGTGTCCCTTCCACGGCCTCCTCCTCCATCAAACCCCCCACCAACCTGGATGACTCTGTGCCATCTTACTCCGTCTGACCCTGTGGGGTCTCAGCTTCCCCTTCTGCTGCCGAGGAGTCCACCTCCAACCTCCACCTCTTGGACCTACCCTCGGCAGCTGCGACCTGGGACTCCTCACTCCCCGACAAGATGGCAACCTGGGAGGGGAGCCGGGCCTTGCGTCTCCGGCTAGTGGTGCGATCCCTGCCGCTTTGCTCCACAGCACCCCCTCCGCCCTCTTCATCAGTTGACGCTGCAGACAAGGAGAGATAGAACACAGGCATCAGGGTACTGGACAATGAACTGATACACACATGACAGTTGTACATGAGTGTCAGTGTCAAACTTCAGACATGGCATCACACTCCCCAACACACATGTTATTTCAGCTCACACACATGAGCAATTCAACAGCATTATTCCACCAGCCATCACCATCCATACACAAACAACAGCATGAGCAGCCGAAGGTGAGCCTGCTGTCACATGAAACACGGGGAGAACACAACACATGCACACAGGCCACCACACTTACATGCATGTGTACATCTCCACCAACTGTCGCAGTGATACGATCGCCATCCATGTCACATCTGCCATTCAGCCTTATACATGTCAGTGTCACATGCATCCATGTTGCATCACAGTTGCACACTTGTCAAATACGCACACATGCACATGTACACAGTGCAGATACATGCAGCTGGAACAACCATCCATGTGTGACACCACAACCATGCCAACGTACATACACAGTAATTCAAACATGTTTGCTCCCACACCTGCATTTGGCCTGCATGCTTACCAACACATACACAATCCATGTGTCTCACACATGAAAGGACTCACATGTGTCAGCCTCACGCCCCTGTACATACACATCCTTACATGGCCCTACAAAAACACATGTGAAACCTGCACACTACTGGCACACCACAACACGCACAGCGTCCAATCAGTATGCATGTACACTTACTGCTCGACTCCAGACAGGTCTGCCTCTCAAGGACCTGGACGTGGAGCGCTGGGCGTGTGCATTCCAGGACCCTCATTTTGTGGTCCTACCGGTGGTCCCGGCACCCCTTGGCATCCGCTGCCTTCAAGAGGCGCTGGGCCTTGTCGAGGGTTCTGGACCTGAAGTCCTCCCAGCACTTCTGGACATGTTTGATGTCATGGCCTGCCACCCCCTCCTCGTTGATGGCAGCCACGATGTCCATCCACATCCTGGTCCATCCTTCATTGTCGGCGCGCAAACTTCCAAAGAGGGCATCATACTGCCCCAGGACTTGCTCCACCAGGACATCAACTTCCCTGGCACTGAAGCTGGTGGCCCTCTGCCTCTCTGGCTGGGGGTTGCCAGTGGTGTCAGATGGTGTTGTGCCCGACATGGCAACCCCAGAGGCAGGTGTGGGTGGGCAACTGGGTCCTGGGGCTGGGCTGTGGAGCAATGGTATCCCAGTCGGGAGTCTTCAGTTCCAGCATGGGTGGTCACAGCAACTGCACCCCTGGCTAACGAGCAGGCAGCAAATAGCAGGGCACATGGGCAGTAGGCAGTCAGGCAGCAGCAGATGGCAGGTGGGAGCGTGCTCGTGGGCTCTGGGGGCAGGAAAATGGCCTTTTGGGCAGGAGCGTGGTCTTCCGTGGGTATTCGTGTGGCCAGCTTGATACGGTTGATTTGGCATGTGAAAAAATTGCGTGTGAGCGTGTAATTTGAGGAAAGGCCCTTAGGGCGTAAGCACATCAGTGACGTTAGGCGTGCAGGCGTTGCCCACAACACGGGTGCATAGTGAATCAGCACGTGGGAAAACTGCACGTCACTGTGCTATTGGAGGAAAGGGCCTTAGCGCGTAAGCGCGTAAATGACGTTTCACGTGTGGGCTGGCTTAAAAGGTACAAGTATCACGCTATTTCCTTTTACGTGCTTTTTGTGCAGAGCGAGCGGGTGTATCTTGTACTTCTTGTAGGCTCACACGCGATTACTTCACAACGTTTCCAGTTCGTACTTCCTGTTTCCTCAGACTGCGTTTTTTTCTTCTTTTGGCAGGGGTGTTGCCTATGCGCACATGCGTGTCTTTTTCACGTTCTTTTTCAAGGCAGACCGTGAGTCGCGCACGTATTTTCCAACTGTGGTTGCCCCGTGTGTCGCGTACCCCTACAGAGGTCATTGTATGCTGCGTGTAACATGCGTACGCTTATTTTTCTGTTTCTGGTTGCCACAGCGTATTGCAGGTTTATTTTTCCAAGCACGTGGTCTACCTAGGGGTTGCGTGCATGTGTGCTTTTGTTTTTGGGGTGCCTGTGGGTTGCGTGACCGGTCATCTTCCCCCATGGGTCACATACAGCCTTGCTAGAGCACTAGGGTATGAATTAAATCTAGTACCCTAACCCTTTAACCCCAATTGCCCAGGACAATTGTTTACTGCAACTGCCATACACACAACAACATCAGTGCCATGGTTGGGAGGCGACCAAGCAGTAAGGGAGGCAAAGGTGGCCGACCTCCAAAAGGTGGGTGTGGTGGGCGCGGTAGGGGACGTGGCCAGGATTTGCAAGGTGCCCCTAGACCCCCATGTATGGAGGACCAATCAGGGACCCCCATGCCCCCCAATGGTTGTGGGAAACGTAGCTGACACCATCCCAGCTCAGCCCTTGTTGGACCGGCCCATTTTGGCATCTGAACAGGCACAGGATGACTCCCAGGCTGACTTCCAGGTCAGCAAGTCAAAGCCACATGTGGCGGTGCAAGTTGCTGTCACCAGGCCATGTGGATCTGGGGCAGCAATGTCATCTGCTGCCCCAAGTAGGCAGGGTGGGGAGGCTGCAGGGGCAGCTGCAGCTCTATCCACCCCAGCTCTGAGTCTCCCAGCCGGGACAGTGTCGGTCCAGGTCCATCAAACCGACGCTGGCCCTGCCAACGTCACCCTGCAGCCAATGCTAGCACCAAGACATATGGTCATTGTGCATTCGCACACTTCTAGTACCCAGTCCACCTGCGTTTCTGCCCCTACTGACCAGAGCGGCGTAAGCCACTCAGGATCCGCACCACCTTTGAAAAAGAAGAAGAAACGTGCTCTGGCACTACAGGCTGAGACCCCAGACACGGCTACACACTCTGGCACGTCAAGGAAGCCTAGCTTTAATGACGCCGAACTTGATGCACTTGTGGCCCATGTGTTGGCACATAGCCGCGTCATGGTGGTGACTGCAGTGTGCAAGACCACACCTGGTCAACGTAGCACACACTGGCAGACCATCACGGACCACATTAGTGCCCTTGGATTTGTGAGGCACACAGCTGATGATTGCTACAAGTGGTGGAATGACCTGAAACGCAGCGCAAAGAACAAGCTGGCCTCAAATCATGCCTCTACTCAGGTGACTGGCGGTGGGTCTCCACCAGAGGACAACCAACTCACTGAACATGAGTCTGTTGCTGGAACCTTCGTCACAGAGGAACAAATCCAAGGCGTGGGAGACCTACCAGATTACGATGCATTGTCCGGTGAGTGCCCATGCATGTGTGTGTAATCCATGTGTATGTTGTTTGGGTGACGGGTTCTGATTGAGTGCCAGGTGAGGGTGTGTACTCCTGAGTGGTATGGGTCACCCATGTGCTTCCTCCAAAACATTCACCAGCCTTGGATTTTGGTACGACAGTATCCCTTCTGCCCACAGTAGCCAATTAGAGCCACATTACTTCAGTTGCCCTTGAACTGTCATCTTGCTACAACATTGTTCTGATTTTTTCAGTGTTCTTTCAGGCTGATTGTCTCAATTCTCCCATTTTTGCAATGCATTTTTCAGCCACATATGTGACATGCTTCTGTCATTGATTACAGCCCACATTGGCCCACATTTGTTGCCTTCTTATGTGAATGATTAGAGAATTCAGGCAGATTCAGTATTGGCCTGCTCACATTTATTTTTGGGGCCTGTTTGAATGTGGAACATGATAGTTGTTTCCTGTCATGTTGAAGTGACCAACCATTGATGTGTACATCTGCCTGCAATCACTGTATTATTGTACACTGGATGTGTTGCAGTGTGTGGCACATGCGTATTTTGTCACACTATTTAGCATTTTTCATCTCATCAAGTCCATCTCACATGGATGGGTGACAGTACTCATTCACTGACATATGGCTGTACTTGTCAAATGTACCATGGCTAGGCTACATGCCATCTTTGTGCTGGCATGTGTCATGTATGTGTATTGGACATGCCACTCACAGGCTAATGTGTGATGCCAGTGCTACCCAGCATGCAGCAAATGTGTTGCTTTTCCATCTTGGTGTCCTCAGTGTCTGATTTTTGCCTACCCTTCCAACTCATTGACAGTGCATGCATGCCAGGTTTATTGTCATGTGGGACATGTGTAAATCATGTACTGGATCTCTGGCTTGTCAGGCCTATGTGTGTGCTATGGTGCTCATGCCTGTTTCCATTTGTTGTCTTTCATGTTTTTGCAGGTGATGACGCACTTGATGCTGTTGAGGTTGAGGAGATGGTGCAGACCCAGGAGGAATCTCAGGCACGACCGGGCACCAGTGGAGGACGTGGTGTAGTGGTGGGTAAAAACCCAATCTTATTGCAGACCATACTGTCTAGGGGTGTCTCTGGTTGCACCTCCCCAGACCTCTATGATTCAGGTGCTGAATCGGATGATGAGACTTATGTGCTGTCGCAGGTGAGTGTTTCTGGCAGGGATTCTGTTCTGTTCAACCCACCTGCACCAGTGGTAGAACCCTCTATGGGACTGTCTGTGTTGGTAACTCCGCCTTTGGCGGATAGGGATGCAGGGTCACACTCCACAACATCTGATCCTGTTCCTGGGCCAGCAGATCAGAGGGGGGTTGCAGTCTTGCAGCCTCAGGCAGTGCCGGCACAACAGGGTGCAGATCACCTTGCCCCAAACAGGTGTGGTGCCCACCGACGCGGTGGCCGTGCGCCACCAGGCAATAATGTATGGGAAAACTCCATGTACGGTATAGCAGCACAACAGGGAGCATCATTTGAAATGATGGCTCAGGCAATGGAGAGGGTGGCCACTTCCATTCTCCCCCCTGAAAGGCAGATGGAGCAACAACAGCAGGCAACAGACTCCATTTGCCAATCACACAGGGAAGACATGTTGGCGTCCATCAGAGACCGACGGGTGGCACTGGAGACTCTGCGGGAAGCCATTTCGGTAGAGTCACAGGGCCACAGGGAAGCCCTGAGGTTAGAAATCCAGTTACTCAGGCAGACTCTAAGTGAACTTAAGGCTTCCCGAAATTTAAGGTCAGAACAGCAGCTGGAGCAGCTCACACGTTCACTCTCAGCTGAGCTGCAGGCAACTCGGGAGGAGATCCGGGCATCACGCGAGGCCATGCGTGCAGAAATGCAGGCAACCCGTGAGGTGCTGCATGGGGATCTCTGCACTATCATCCTCCAGAATCAGACCTTCAACACCTGCATGCTTGCTGCCATGGAGGACCATACCAGGGCTTTGTGTGGGCTGCCTCCCATAGCACCACCACCTCCTGATGCAGAAGCAGAGGGTGAAGAGAGCGACAGCAGCAGTTCTCCCACAATAGCGTAGCCGTGCAGGCCATGAGCCTATGGAGGTATTTTTTTTTCTTGCAACATCCACGCAGGTGGGTGTTGCTGTGCACCCTGACCTCAAACCTCCTGGGTGCCCCCCCTGTCCCCCACATGGCCATTTTTTTATTTATTTTTTTATTTTTTACAGTGCGTTGCCTTGTGTGGCTCCCGTGGGGATCCACTGTGTATTCCAGCTGGGCACATGCAGGCTTGTCCTGTGTTTGGGTTAGATGCTTGGGTTCCTGACACACACACCTCTCCTGCTTCCCTTTCCATGGGCTTGCAAAGGGTGTGACCAATTGACAGTGACTTACACAGTGACATTGGGCTCCCATGAGCTGTGTGGGCAGTCTGTAGTCAAAACTGTGTGCACATCCCTAGTGGTGATTGTTGTATTGAACACTGCATGGTGTATTGATATGTGCTTGTGCATCCATGTCTTCCTCCTTATTCACAGGTGCCTTCTTCATGTCTTCACAAGGCCGTCTCCTTTGCGGTTGCAGTTCATGTTGTATGCAGTACACTGACACATTTGCCTGATGTCAACACTCTGCAGTTTGAAGGGGTGGATATGCTGGCTTATTCAGGTTGTAAAACCTGCACTACTTTGATTTGGTACTTTCATATTTTGGCAATGTTTCATCCTGTGTTGCTGTATTGTGTTGCTGGTAAGTATTTGGTCATGTGTGCTGTTTGTTATTGATTACTGGGAGCATATTGTCTGTGGCCTGTTTCCATTTGAGACAGTGCACTTTGTGACACTTGTGTCATGTGTTGTGCATTCCTTTGTTTGCTTTCATATTGCATGACATGCCATGGTGTGTTGGGTAGTGGAGATGGGGAGGGGTTGGGTGACATGGCGCTGTTTTCATGTTCTATTTTGCAAGGGGGTAGTCATTCATGCAGCATAAATGTGTATCTTTTTGTGACACAGCATTGGTTGTCTTTAGGTAGGTAGGGATGCACACAATGTAACACTTCTAGGTGACCAATCTCAGACTGGTATGGTTGTGACAGTTGACTGTCCCTTATGTCATCATCATTGATTGTTAGCTGGTATGTACCAGGGCTGTGTGCACTCCACAGGGGGGTGATTTTAGGTGAAGTAATTAGCCACCAGCTGCGTACAGGCTGCCTCACCAGGTGCCCTTTCCCCTCCCATGCGCAGCGGCTGTGCATGTGGTTGGGGGTGTGGGGGCACCACCATGTCCACCGGCAGGCCCCGGCGGGTTGCAACGTTGTGCAGGACACATGCTGCCACTATGATCCTGCACACTACTGGGGGCGCGCAGGCCAACACCTGGTGTAGGCAGCGTGTCTGTGTGGTCTGTGACACCCCCCCCACTATGGCACTTGTCCGCTGAAATGAACCAGTGGCCAAGAAGTGCAGTACATTGAGCACCTTTTCTAATGGACTCAGTGCTTGGGAGCACAGGGTGGGTGATGTGAGGTCGTCCTCCCACTCACTCACCAGGTCGAGTATTATGTGAGGTCGAAACCTGTACCTCCCATACACGTGGTCATCAGGCATCCCAAAAAGGCTGGTCCTGGGTGTAAAAATGCTGGCCCTGACTATCCTCCTCCTCCTGCGATGTCCCACGTCCCACGCGCACTTTTATGCTGGGCGGGTCCGCGTACGCCTGCTTCCTGCTGGCGTACTTGTTTCTGGATTAGCGCGTCTTTTTTTTGCGCACGCGTTTCCCCTGCTCGATTCCATGAATACGTGTTGTAGCCACGTGTTTGGGCATTCCGCGCATTTTCCTCCTGTACTTCCCCCGTAACGCCCACATTTTCACGCGTTGTTCCCCATTCCGCATGTTGCGCCCCGTGTTCCGCCTACGTTTGTTGTGTGTGCCGCGCTATGTGCACTTTCGTGTGCGCGTAGCGCACGCCGTTTGATGACCTGTGCGCCTGCGTGCGCCACGCAGGATTTTAGCGCACATCCCAGTATTTACACGCACACGGACTTCCAGGTATCGATGTGCGTGGCTTTCGCACACTTGCACTGCAATTTTCGCACTTGCGCTGCGATTCGCACGCTTTCGCATGCTTGCGCGGAGATTTTCGGTGCACATTAATTCCATGAATCGGTCTGAATAGAAGCCCATTGTTTCCCTATGCTTTTTCCAACCGCTACAGGAGGGAGATCAGAAGGTGCAAATCTCTGCTTCAGAATGTAATTGTACAAGAATGTATTCAGAAGATTCATGATCCCGCACCAATGTTGAATATATTTTTCACTTATTGTATGAAAGTGAATTTTCAACATCATGTTATGCTGTTGCTCATACACTTCAGATGGAACAAGATTCCAAAATATTTCTGTATATGAGATGCTGCAACAGGTAAAAGAAAAAAAGGAGGTTTTAGAGGGTCAAATTACAAAGGTTCTTTCTACAATGAGAGGTACTAAAGAATATAGGTATAGGAGACACTCTGTGGTTAGATGCATGATCAGAAACAAATCCACAGAAAGAAAACATAGAACACATGACACAAGGAGAATTGTGTTCCATGGACCCTATAAGTGTATCGTGGTTCTTTCATCACAAATTTTTAGCCATGTTACACTTTGTATGTAAAATGGTCTATTAGGTACTGTGGAGGAAAGAGTACCAGGCACATGGGGCACCACATATACATATGTTGTTGTGGATTAAAGATTTTCCTCTGTATGGTAAGGAACGTGAAGGCCATGTGATGAAGTTCATTGAAAAATATGTTACTTGCGCCATTCCATGTGAATGCTGATCTACTAAACAAGGTGGAACGGTTTCAATAGCACTCCTGTGGAAAGTACCGTCAGAGAAAATACAAAAGTAAAGACAAGTACTACACTAAGTGCAGATTTGGTTGTCCAAGGTATGTGACACCAGTTGGTGAAGCGCACAGTATAATGTTATCTGTTCGACACTATGCTAGAGGTAAGTGTCCAAGAAATATATATATATATATATATATATATATATATATATATATATTCAGTAAAAAAACTTTGTTAAAGGGACGTCATGGTTAAGTTGCGCTACTAAAAACCTATGAAATCCAGTGAAAAAACGTTGTTAAAGGGACGTTATGGTTAAAAGTAAAACCGAAAAACCCCTGAAATTCGGCAGTTATGGTAACATAAGCAACCATAACTCGCGCCACCGTGCACTGCTAACACTAACACCAAGAACATCAAAGATGACATCACAAATGTCATTGATGACATCACTGATGACATCACATGTGCATTTACTTTTCATAAAAACTCTGTACAAGGGATTATTATAATGCTGACCAAAAACTGTCAAGGATCATTGGGATAAATATCATGAGCTAATTAGTGCATTAAGCAATGCATTGATATGAATAGCATTCTATTATTAAGTTCTATCCAGTATACTAAGCTACTCATGCAGAAACATAGGCAGTGTGTGCAGCATACATGATGAAGGTGCCATATTCATAATCTTGCCATGTTGAATACTGAAATGATAACTGCTTTCTTATTAGAGTTTTGCGTACTGTGAAACATGTAATAAGTAGATAATAAAACCCACTTAATACATAATTATTACAGACAAAAGACAAAGAGACAACAATACATACAAATATGAGTATATACAGGGACAGTGAAGTAAACAAAAAAGCAGAAGTAGTAGCAGGAAGAGTTCATAACCTAACTGATTGTCTTTATGCAGAGAAACTATTGCTCTGTTTCAAAGCTGCTACTTACCATATGTATGTGTATCACATGATGTGACTGCACCCAAAGGAAAGGAGAGTGAGTATAATGTATACAAATATGAGCATATACAGGGAAGGTAGAGTAATAAAAATAAAACTATGAGAAAGTGCTGATAACCCTAATGATTATCTTCATGCACAGAAAGGATTGCTCTCTTTCAAGCCTGTGTCTTCCGCTATGTATATGTTTCATATGATGTGACTTGACCCTAAGTCTACAAATATAGTACCTTTTCAATTTTTACTTCCTGACTGTTACTGAAGAAAACTATGTGGCTTCGATATGTCAGTAAAGGATAAAAAGGGAGAGGCAGCCATGTGATGTCATCAGTGATGTCATCAATGACATTTGTGATGTCATCTTTGATGTCCTGGGTGTTAGCGTTAGCAGTGCACGGTGGCGCGAGTTATGGTTGCTTATGTTACCATAACTGACGAATTTCAGGGGTTTTTCGGTTTTACTTTGAACCCTAACGTCCCTTTAACAAAGTTTTTTCACTGAATTTCATAGGTTTTTAGTAGCGCAACTTAACCATAACGTCCATTTAACAAAGTTTTTTACTGAATTTCATAGGTTTTTAGTAGCGCAACTTAACCATAACGTCCCTTTAACAAAGTGTTGTTCACTGAATTTCATAGGTTTTTAGTAGCACAACTTAACCATAATATCCCTGACTTCATATACATGTAACATAGAACATACTAACCCCCTCGTAGTGATTTTCATGTCCGCGGACTACCGCCACGTCCGCAGACATATCGAAAATCTGAGCGTGGTGAATGTAAATTTAAATAGTGTGCCCCATTTCCCCTTTGAAGTTGGCTCTGAAAAGAGACGTTTTTTTTTTTTTACCGATGCTTGACAGACACCTGTTATTTTGTATTTTTTTTCTTGTTTTTTTTTCTTACTTTACTCCTAAAATCTTCACATAACCTTCTCCAAAGCAACCCTTACATTACAAAATAGAAAGGCATTTCCCGTAAAAGATAAAGAAATGCCATCTTCTTTAAAATTAACAGCATTACTGGCATCAATATTCTCATTATTAGAGAAGAACATACCAGCTCTACGCATGAAGGCACACATGCCTCGGTTGATGACACACCTAGCAATGTTTTGCTGAGGACAAAAAACTGAACTATTGTCCCATATTGCCTTAGGTAGTAATCCAGAAAAAATTACTTCCGCATTTGGAAGGATCTTAATTACCGCTTGAACCAAGTGTTCCAAATCAGCCAACAAAGTAGGGGCACTGACGTTGCCCAAATGGAAAGCACCATAGTGCAAAACTACCACATGTGGACTGTTCATCGTGGCCATATCCTCACAAACTTGTACAATTCCCTGTACATTGCTATCAGGCACAGTGCTCCACACCACCTCCACTCCTTTCACATCAAAGTTCTTTGCAACATGCCTGCATTCAGCGTACTGTTGTAAACCATACACAAACATATCTCTCAGCACCAACACCCTGACTTTCTCTACTTCTGCCATCTTCACCACACACAGTCTCTTTCAACACAAATCCACAACCTCGACATCTGATTGGCTGACCCGTACAGTCTTCTTTCCATGTTGGATTGCCTGGAAAAACCCGGATGTAGCACGCCCTGTCCACGAACAGCCGCGGTGTCCGCGGACGGCGTCCACTTTACTCTCTGTGCCATTCCCTCATTGCATACAGCTAAGCAATCACACAATACGAATAACGTCCTCAAAACACCCCCATTTTGTGAATTTTCGAACATTTCAGAACAATTATCATTTCATTATTCAACATATTAACATTACAAATATTATACTTTCATCTTGTACTCTGCACACAATGCTATGTTTCTCCATTAGTAGCTCAGTATACTAGATAGAATCCCATAATACAATGCTATTTATATCAATGCATCGTTCAAAGCACTAATAATGGTATGATATTTATTGCAATATCCTTGACACTTTTTTCGCAACATTATAATAAAAATCCCTAGTACACAAATTCCATGAAAAGTACATACACATGTGATGTCATCAGTGATTTCATCAATGACATTTGCGATGTCATCTTTGATGACCTGGGTGTTAGTCTTAGCAGTGCACGGTGGTGGCGTGAGTTATTTTTCATAGCTTACCATAACTTGCGATTTTCAGGGGTCTTTCGGCTGTACTTAGAACCATAACTTCCCTTAAACAAACTTTTTTTAATATCACGCAAACAATATACAAACATGGCGTCCAAAAACCAACTTCTCACAGATGGCTTTACACAGAATGTTGCAAAGTAAGAATTTATGCTCGTTCACAGTGAAGGTCAGCTGCTTCCATTTTTTTCTCGGGCCCCAGAGAGGCTCACGAAGCGGACTATAAGGTTGTATTGTGTTTTGACCTTGACAGGCAGAGATTGTGATGAAAGACTTCTCTTGAAGGAGTGTTGCTAAAAAGTAAGAGAAGATAAGGATGAAATTTCTGAAACAAAACCACTTTTATATATTATATCACTATGCGAAAGATCGTTCGCACACGCAGAGTCGTATTTTGGGACTGCACTACTCGTAGACAATGGAAATTGCAATTGTACTGTTAGTAACCCTTTAGATTATTTTATACCAAATATAATTACAATAGCGTAGCATTAAAGACCGCTCAAGTTGAACTTGTTCGTTGAAAGTGGCATAATGTTTTCTACCATGCCCTATCACCGCCAAATTGGTCCCCTGTCGTTTAGAGGCCTCTGAAAAAGGCAGACGACACAGGGTGGGTTAATAGAAATAATTTAACCAGTCTATAGGCGGTCAAGCGCTCTACTCGCTGTGCCACTTCACTGTAGCCTGTCAAGTGGCACAGCAAGTACAACGCTCGCTTTGACATCCGTGTACAACTTGCTAACGCAAGTTCGAATCCCGGCAAGGCCAAACTCAGCCTTTCATCCTTCCGTGGTCGATAAATGAGCACCACACACCGTGGTTAATAATAAGCACCGCTTAGATACCTCACGGTTCTTAGCGCTATATGAATGGGAAAATATTATTATTTTATTATTAACATACTCCGTTGCACTATCTTCGATAGCAAATAGTTTCACGCCCTAATAAATAAAATGATGATTTTTAATGAAGATCGGCTGGTGAGACTCATTTATGTTTTTTAAAACAGGTATGTGGCCCCATTTTGCCTATGTCACGATTTACAGACTCCAGCGAAGGGGGTCTTCAACTGCCAGGTGCAGGTCCAAATATGCAACTTCATGACCCTCACCATTTTATGGGACAATCACCAAGGACCAATATGCCCTTACGCAGTACTAGCGGCTACAAACAACATACCAACTAATAGGGTGGTCTAATGGCTCGTTGTTGGAGCAACCTTCCGATTATCAGAGCGACCATTTACTGCTTTTATCATAAACCAACAGCCTATCTACCGCAAAGGAACAACGCGTGGCTCAAAATAAACTTTTGCTGATCGACAGCAGAGACAATAGCAAATCGCTGAATATTCACTAAACATTTCATGTGAAATAAATTTACTTTACCAAATGTACAATCCTGCTGTTTACTTTTAAACCACAGTTTCATATTCCGAATTGTGGCGCACTGAGTTGTAAGCTGATCTAACACCCTCTGTACCGCAAAGGAACATCGCGTGCCTCAACATGAATTTTTGCGGATCGACAACAAAGACAAATGCAAATTGCTGAATATTCTCTAAACATTTGATGTCAAATAAATGTACTTTTCAAAATGTACAATGTTGCTGTTTGCTTTTAAATCACTGTTTCATATTCCGAATTGTGGCGCGCTGTGTTGTGACATAATATGTGTTGTCTTCTGGGTTCTGTGTAAAGTCACTTAGGACTGCAGAGGACTGGGCGCTTTTGATGACGCACCCTACGTAACGTCACGGAGAGAGGCGGGGAATATGAATGCTTTGATAATATCAGGCTTAGGGCGGGAGATATGATTTAGTGTCGCAAAAGCAAGCCAGCCAGGTCAATAGCGCCAGTCATAGGATTATCACATAATGTCGGCGCACACCAGCCGGATTTATCGTTTCTTTAGTGGACAAAAAGTCAGTTGACGCCCATAGGAAATTGTACTATTAGCAGGCAAAAGGAGTGGTCTTAAAACACTTTCACCCTGACAACGAACAATCCAAACAACGTTCTCAGAACACCCCCATTTTGTGTAATTGCAACCATTTCGGGACACCGCGAGTGTTCTTAGAACACATTCAACTAGACAGATTACAATACGGACAGTGTCCTGAGGACACCCCCAGTTTGTGTATTTGTGAACAATTAAGTACACCGCGAGTGTTCATAGCTCATTTTTACCTTCCTTGCGAACAAAAATGACACATGCTCCATCCTCTAAACACCCCACCATTTAGTTTATTTACAAAATGTCAGAACAGCCGTGTTCTCCGCGGACAAATCGAACGCAACAAAAACGTCTAGCACATAACAAAACAAAACATTGAACCTATCTCATACTCCCCCACCCTCCCCAAACACTCTTACACACCAACACACGGCACTAAATAAAATTTGACGTTTCACCGCGCTGTACGCGGTCGACGGCGAATACAAGATGGTGGGCGCCACAGAAAATCTGACGCGCTCCACGCTCCTCGCTGTCCAATCAGCGAACACGTTGCATGTCCACGGACATGACGCAAGGCCATGGGCCAATCGGGGTGCTGTCCGCGGAGCGAACAGGGAAGTCCGTCCGCGAAGCGAACACAGATATCACTAATTATTTTGCCTTACGTTTTGGCCATTTTATAAAAAACTACTGGACGGATTTACACCAAATTTGCAAAAGCACACTTTCAGGACCAAGCCCCCGCTCCTGCCGCAAATTTGGTGTAAATCCGTCCAGCGGTTTGGCCTGTGGCCGTGCGCAAAGTTTTTTTTCCCATTATGTCTATAGGAAAAAACACAAGTTTTGGGACCCCCCCCTATAACTTTTCCCCCCCTGGACGAATCCTCACCAAACATTGCACAAAAATTCAGAGTGGGCCATATACTTTTTTTGCAAAGTTTGGTGAGGATTCGTCCAGAGGGAGCGAAGTTATAAGCCACCCAAAAAATGCTCTTCCTATGGAAACACCAACTTAACCATAACTACATGGACGCTACCGCGTCCATGTAATAATCTCATATATACATGTATATATATATAATCTCATTTAAAAAGAAGTAAGGAATACTAATTCATTAATGGTTACAATCCTGTCATTGCTCAGCTATGGAATGCAAATACTGATGTACAGTTTATACAGTTGCTGTTGCTCATTATATTACAGCATGCATGACAAAAGCTGAGAAGAGCAATGCAGCTGAAGAATGGGCAGATTTATTGGTAGATTAAAGTCTTATCCAAAAATCTTTAGGCTTTGGTCTGAAGATGCTTTCACATAGAGATTGTGGTAGCTACAAAGCTGCAGATCAGTTAACTAGTTTGCCTCTGTGTGGACGTAGCTGTAACGCTCACCTGATTCCCACGGAGGCGCTGGTCTAGGCAGGAAGGTGTCTGTGACTCGAAAAGTGATGTGCAGGACTCGATTGGCTTCTGCGGCTGAGCCTCTTCGCACTGTGTGTCGAACTCGAAGGGTGAGATTTCTGCAGGTGAAATAATATGGGGGTTTATGATCTGGGCTGTTGAGTGTCCCTCTCTCCCTCTCTTCCTAGCTTCTCCGTAGAGCCCCCAGGTCAACGTGCTCACCTTAGATAGGTGAATGCTGGACTCTCCATCTGCGTCTGGTGCAGGGTGCTTTTGCCAGTTCCTTCACTGGGGGAAACGTAGGTCTCTTGACATCAGAGGATCGCTACCGCCGTTAACTGCACGAGCGGTGAGTTTCCGGACACCTTTTTAGTCCTTATAGTCTTTAGGTGCGTGGGCACGTAATATAGAACAGGGCTTGATATGATGCTTTCTCCTATTTGTTTTGCAGGGCTCTTGGAATAGAAGATGGTGTGAAGAGAGCTGAAGCTGGAGCCAGAGCCTTGGGACGAAGCGCTTGGAAATGTGTAAGTAATAGCAAGCGCTCTAACTGTCTCTTTTCTCTTGCAGCTGTGAGTTCATGCTGAAGAGTTGCTGGAAAACGCCGGAATATTTGCAGGCGTTCTGTTGTGGCGAGCGCGATGGGCGTAAGTAAATACCTGTCTAATGTCTTTTCTTTTGTATTTCAGATGCTGGGTCGCAGCGTTGAAAACATCCGGAATGCACGGAGTGCTGGTAAGTAATAACTATGCTTTTGTTTTCACAGGCGGAGATGCAGCGTGAAGAAATGGTCGCTGCCGATGGATCAGGTGAGGAATGCGCCGCATGTGAAGGTTGCCGTGCTAACCTGTTGTTTCTTATCTTTACAGGTGCTGCTGAAGACTGGATTCAGGAATGGTAATTATTGTTCTTGCAGGTTCTGCTGAAGACTGGATACAGGAATGGTAAGTATTGTTCTTGCAGGTTCTGCTGAAGACTGGATACAGGAGTGGTAAGTATTGTTCTTGCAGGTTCAGGATCGGAGGAAGAGAAGCTGGAACAGACTTGGTGAGCGTTCTGCTGCAGATGCAGAATAACGCAAAGCACGTTTCATCAATCGGGTGTGGTTTAAATAGCCTTGGAGTGATGAGGCGTCTTCCTCCACGGCCCCGCCTAGGTAAGAAAAGAGTTCCTGTTCCAGAAGAGTTCCAGTGTTGTATCCAGGGAGTGGAGCTTGCCCCACCCAGGTAAGAAAGTAGTTCCGGCTTACTGAGGATTCCTATGCAGCTGGTAAGTAAGCAGCATGGTCTGCTGCAGGTAAGTCCACCCAAGCATCTTCATATATATTATGAGCCCGGCGCTTCCAGTGCCGGGACCGATGGCATTGATGAGCCTGGCGCCACCGGCGCCAGGACAAGGTCCAAAAGGTCCCAGTGGGGACCGGCTGGTGCCTAGGATTAAGGTTAGGGGCCTGCTTCCAAGGACGTTGGGCTGGTCCTGGCTCCTTGGAAGCAGTGATCATGACAGTAGCCTTAATGTAGTTTGGTTAAGTCTTGGACCAGCTAGTATTAAATATCGGATACTGAAGTCTTTGAGTTAAATTGAGCAGTTAGCCAAAGCAGTACCTGACAGTACAGAGATTTAGAAAACCTTCTTGATTGATACATATTATCCAAATCGATCTGACATTTTGGAGGATCTTTATTTACAAGAAGTAGCCCAACACTACTACATTGAAATATTGAAGCAAACAGTGACAGAGGATGGTTCAAAGTACATCAATGTAGTGGTTGTCTAGTGAGACATGGGAAGCCAAGTCTCATTAAGCGCATGAAACGCACTTGCCAAACTGCAGAGAAAAGGGAAATATTTTATTTTTGTCTTTTGCAGTTGTTCTTCACATGGCATGCAGAAAGTTATTTGCTTGGCAGTTTTTAAACTTTTGAAGAACCATTTTTTGCAACAAACGAGACTCCTGAGTGAAGCCAAGATTCTGCAGTAGGAAGCCAAAATGTGCTTGGTGCGCCAATTATTCAAACTGATGTTGAGCTTACCATGGAGGAAGCAGAAAGTGCAATGCAACACAATACAGTTGCAGATGTGAATTGTGATGAAATTGTTAATAAACTTAATGCAGAGTAAAAAGAAGTATATTTATAAAATTAAAGATAGGTTATTACATGGTTTACTGCATGACACGATTGAATGTTCTAATTTCCAAAACAAACCTGTATTGTGTATGTTAGTGGACAAGCAGGAACAGGTCCTTTTTTTTTAATTCATGCAATAAGAGCTATGATCCAAAAATGCAATAGATTCCTATTTTTGTCATGTATTGTAACGGTTTCAACAGGTGTTACTTTACATCATCTGTTGATGTTACCAGTGGAGCATGACAACAGACTCAAGTATCGAAAAGTTGTATCAAGTGCAGCACAACAAATAGGAAACATTTTTAAAAAATGAAATACTTTAGTGATGAAGTAAGTATGGTGACTAACTTGATGCTAGCTTTCATTCACTTGCAAATGCAAATGCAATAGGTTTTGAAGACTGTCTACAACATTTTGCTTGGTGGTAAACATGTACTTGTTTTTGGAGACTTGGTACAATTAACTCCTATGAAAGGGCAAACAGTTTTCAAAATGCTGCAATCTAAGGATACTCAAAAAAGTCTAGGAAGTATTGGTCATATCAACCTTTGAAATTGTTTTGAATTCAAAGTACTTACCATTAATATGAAGGAATCTGCAAAGACAGGACCTGATTAATGGAATTATTTGCATGTAAAACAGGGATGTGCATGCCGTTCTGTGCACAAATACCTGTTTGACAAATGGATCAGTCAGTGAAAGCACATTGAAATGAAATCAGTCCTAATGAAGTTGGAGAGTTGTTCAACGTTAACATTCTGTCATTGCAGATTTACTAATGAAACTGGAGTTGAAGCTACTTTAATGCAGCTTTGTGTATGTTGTTTTAAATGACTCCATTGATGCAAGAAATAGCTTCCACAGCAGATAAGCAGCTATGTGTGGAACTTTCATTTCTTAAAATATCTCTAGATGAAAAATCCCAGAGTTTACATTCGGCAATGTCAATCCAAAATGTAGTGGCTTTTGCGAGCCAAAATCAACAATTTTCGTAAAATACACAGGAAGACAGTCAAGAATTTTTAATGACTGTCTTCAATTTATTAGTGAAGAAAACTGTTAGTGTAGATAGGTATGCAGGAATTAGTTAAGAGTGGTATTATATGTGTCGACAATGTAAGAAAGGTTATTATACTCCAGATCTTTGTGAAAAATGTGTGTATGTGCCTATCCCTGATCAGAAAAGTGTAATTTGTTTGATCTTGTAACTAAAGCATTCCATGATATGGAATGCAGTGAATGCATTATTTATTTGTACATTTATGTAGTACACCTAACCCTCAGATATCTGGGAGCATTTCTTGAGATGAGTTACATACAGAGAAGAGAACAACGTCAAGTTTACATACATCATACATACAAGTACAGTACGGTCCAATGTGTAACAATTAAATGCAGAATGGCAAAAACAGAAAGCGTCAGTCTGTGGTGTTTCCTGGGTGAAGAGCCAGTTTTTTGCATTTTTCCTGAAGCGTGGGAATGAAGGTTCTGTTCTCAAAGTAATGGGAATGGAGTTCCAGAGTTCGGATGCTACTACAGGGAAGCTACTACCCCCTGATTTCTGAAGCTTAAATCTGGGGAGCCTGAGGCGGTGTGATTGTGATGCCCAGGTAGGTCAGTCTGATTGGTTTTTGGTGAATTTACAGGTCAAATATTTAGGTGCTGATTTTCAGGGGCATTTATGGGCAAGAGCTAAGGATTTGAACATGATTCTATCCTTGATAGATAACCATTGAGAGTTGTGTCTGGCCGAAGAAAAAATATGATTTCTAGGTATGTTTAGGGCAGATCTGAGCACATTATTTTGAAGTATGTGTATTTTTTTTAATGTCTCTTCTTGATTCCTAGGTTTACTGCATTGCAATAATCTTATTGAGATAAGATCAGTGCTCTAGCTAAGGTGATGCATCTTGCAGTCAACATGAAGGGTCTGTAGGCATTTATTAATTTGCAGGTATAAGCTGGGGCAGAGGCTGTAACGTTCACTTGTCTGGTCAAAGTAAAGGTTCAGTCAAGGTAGAATCCAAGTGTTTTGACTTCCATGAGACCTTTTATAATGGTGCCAACTATAATTAAGGATTTAAACTGATTGTCAAGTGTATCTAGTCTGGATTGAGAACTGATAAGAAGTAATACAGTCTTATCATCATTAAGGCATAGGTGGTATGTGGCCATCCATGCCTGGATCATGAGGTAGATTTTATTCAGTAGGTTTGTGTCTAAATCTTAATCCCCAATGATAGGGATGAGAATGTGGGTGTCATCTGTTTAGTTAGTGTAGGTAACACCCATGTGCTGGATCAGTCGATGCCATAGGAGAGAAAACTCTCATAGTTCTGTTGTCAAGGAAGGATTAAATCCAGGCAGTTGATTTTTCTGAGAAGTGTGCTGCTGAGGTTAGGTGATCACACAAGTCTTTGTGATTGACCAGATCGAAGGCGGCTGATAAGTCTATCAAGAGAAGAAGGGCTATGTTTCCTTTGTCTTTTTTGTCATCCATCTGTGTTTGCAAATCTATAATGGTAATTTTGGTACCATGTTTTGGTCTGAACCCTGATTGGCGAAGGCCAAGAAGATTGTAATTTTTTAGGTGTGCCTGGATCTGTAAATTAGCTGCCTTAGCTAGGATTTTGTCTGTAGTCCATAGAGATGTCTGGATCAAGGTTGGGCTTTTTTAATAGCAGTAGTACCCAGGCATCTTTCAGATTAGATGGGACCAAGCAGGATTCAAAAGATGCATTTGAGTGCTGTGATGAAGGGTGAGTGATCTCTAACTGTCTCTTTAATAATGGTTGCAGGGCAGATGTCCCCCTGACATCTTGACGGTTTGAGACTAGTTATTATATTTTCTACTTCCTTAGTAGAGAGAGAGGTGAATTGGAATGGAGTTTAACAAAAGAGGGCTGTGCCTCCGGTGGGTGTGAATTAAGGGAGATACTAAGTTTATTATTTTTCATTTTGGCTTGTAGCAGTGATATTTTATCAAGCAGGGATTTTTGTATATTGGTGCACCAAGTCCTGTCTTTGGAGCATGTTTCAGGTGGAGGTGTGGGGGACTCTAGCTCTCTAAGGATAGTAAAGGGTTCTCTGGAGCCTGGTTCAGCATTGTTGATTCTATTGTTATACATGTCACTTTTGGATAGAGAATGGCAGATTTGCAGCAACTAGAGGCTTTTAAGAAGATGTATTTGTTGGATGCTGAAGGAAGTCTTTTCCATTGGGTTTTGGTGGTTCTTTTATTATTGCGTAATGTTTTGAGTTTGAAGGTGAACCAGGAGTTTAGTTGAGCGTGAGGCTTAGACTTTTGCATTTTCAGTGGTGCTACAGTGTCAATAGCTTGGTGTAGTGCGAGGTTATATAATTCTACCAAAAGTTAAGGGGTCTGTGTTAGCAGTGGGGTGATTGAGGACAGGTTGAAGAAGTAGCAATAGTCTCTCTACTGTGATATTCTTGTTGTTCCTGGTCAGAGCTAGCTGTGCCAAGGTGTTGCACAGGTTAGGTTGGATATTATTCTGTAAGGTAAAAATTATGATATGATGATCCCTCCATGCACAATGTATTTGGAGAGGATGTTAGTTTCGCAGTTGAGGTTTGCAATCAGAACTAATATTCTCCCTTTGTTATGTGTGGTTTTGGCAATATGTTGAGAGAGCGTAGTTCTGTAATCGAGTTTGCTAGGGCAGTGGCATTGTCATCGGTTAAGTCTTGGAAGCCTACAATAAAGTTACCAAGCAGCAGGATTTGTGATCCTGATTTGGTGTTGGCAGAGAGGAGTTGTGAAATGGCTTTCTCGAAGGTGGATATAGGACTAGGAGGTATGTACACTAGGTGTATTTTTACTGTTTGAGATGATGCGAGCAGTAGCTTGAGATAGGAGTTCAGCTGGGGACAAAGGGAGATTAGGAATAGTGTTGGGAGGATATCTCAGGGGCAACATGCTCGCCTTGGAAGCAAGACAACACAGAGCAACACATGTTTGATTCCCGGGTCTGTGCATAGAAACCTCTGTTTATTAAGCATGTTATAAATAATCATATCATATCTTGTGCCCAGATAGGATTTGGCAATTTACAATCAACACTGCAAAATCTAGATTTTAATAAGTATGTTTTGATTATGTTAAAACATACTTATTAAATCAAAGATACAGTGTACATGGTAGGAAAATTAACACGTCAATAATTAATTTTAAATTTGGTCAAGTTTTTATTTGTTAGATAACTTTTAAAATGTGTTCAATTATTTTTCATGAAGTGGCATCCATTGAATATGAACATTTCAAGACATTGGTGCGTACAGAAGTAAATTGACTTGTTTGTAATGAAGGTATAGTCACACACCAAGCTAGATTGTAAGTGTTTAACAATGTTTACTTAATGTTGTTTGAAGCAAAGTTTTAAAATATATGTGTAATATTCTTTGTGAATATAAACATGTAAAATAAAAGTGTAACATGGAAGAATCAGGTAGTAAGTGTTTTATATAAAGTTGGAAATGGATTGTTACTATGATGTACTTTAAAAACAGCACTACATAAATGTAGTGGTAATATTCTGAAGAGTATATACATTAGAAGAGAAAACAGCATTCTGCAATCTTCTACTTCTGTTTCATTGTGTAAAACACTGTATATTGTAACATGTACAAGTGTTCCCTATTAATGCTAGCTACATACATGGTTCCATGTACATTATTTTGAGGGTGAGGTATTGTAGACAAGCATTACTATTACATATGAAGCAAGTAAACAGTAGGTTTAAACCATATATATATATGTTTAAAAAATAAATAAAATGTAACTACTAATACCAGTTTTTGGGAGCAATTTAGATATACTATATTTACTTATAATGTGTATAGGTGGTGACAATAAGTATGCATAGAACATTTTAAAGTAGCCTAACTGAAATAAAAATTTAAAATACCATAGTCAAAGGGTTAGTTTTTTAAATGTATAAATATCTTCTGTATGCAGTGTGAAGTTTTCAGAAATGTTCAATCTATTCAGTCATTAAACTGTGCATGTTTTTCCATTTTGTGTGGTAGGTTTAAGAAAATATTAGCTTCATAGGTTTGTAGGTGCCCAGAAAAAGGACACGCACCAAATTGTTAAAGAAGTTATCAAATAGCAATGTATATTAAAAAAATGTAATTTAGAATGTAATTTAGAATTTACATTCATATAGTAAAAAAATATTATTCACATTGCATACAACTATTAATGCCAATAGAAGTTTAAATAACAATTCCTAGTCTCTAAAACATTTAATATGACATGTTCATAATATATAGTATGGAAATTACATTTGTTCAGTTATTAGTGTACTTTTCCCCAAGTGTTAATATATATACACACACGTGTTTTTATTGTCTATTATTTGAAATATAGGTATGACTATACTTTATAAAGATTAGTACTCAAAATAATGTTACACTGTTGGCATGTCTTTATTTATTTGTAAAACTGAATACATAGTTAGGTTATATGTCTTGGTCACCTGGTTAAGGTTGCAAACATTAATCTGTGCATTTGTCATCATATAATATATAATCATATATGTACATTATTTTAACATATTTTCATTGTAGTCAAATGTATTTAGCAGTGTACAAACTGTTTATGTTGTTGCCAAATCTTTTTAGAATTTGCTGATGCAAAACCAAGTTCATACTTAACTAAATTGTTAGTATAGTTGAAGTGATAATATTGCATTTTATTTTCTATACTGCACGGTATCAGTATTATTTTACATGTTATAGACATAGGGCCTCATTACGAGTCCGGCGGTAACCGTGCTGGAAATTCTAGCAGGTTATCGCCGGACTCGTATTACCATTCCGCCTACATGATAGCCGGATTCACCGGGGCATTACAACCCCAGTGACCCGGTAATTCCGGAGGTGGAAATTGGTAAATCCCCATTCCCATGGAGTCCCATAGGACCCATTCCCCCATCCCTATAAGACTCCATGGGGATGGGGACCATGGAAACACCGGCTCCGTCTGTGACGGAGCCGGTGTTTCCATGTCCGCCTGCAGGCGGGTGGTGTTAAATCCGCCAGGTCAGACCTGGCGGGAGTGACACCTCCCGCCTGCAGGACTCTTAATCAGCCGGTCCGGAAAGAACAGTGGTGGCGGATTTACCACCACCGTTCTTCCCGGACCAGCAGGGTCGTAATGAGGCCCATATACTTGTAGAAAGTGATATATTGTATAATTTGTACATGGATACATAATTATTGTTAAATATTTAAAATAATGGAATAGAGGTTGTTTTCTATCCAGTGAGAAGTGTGTTTCCTATATAGTATGATTAATTAATACAACCTGCTAATGTCTGTGTACTAAGAATACAATCAGTAATATATTTGACACGGTTGAAAGCTGTATCCACTAGTAAACACCAATATCTATGTTTGGTAGCCTGTTGGTGTTTTAAAATATGCAGTGCACATGGGTGGAGGTTGTAACCACTGTCCATAACGGAAGGCCATGTTTAGTACCCTTTCAGGAGTTAAAATATAGTTGGCCATGCACACAATTTCACTTACTGTTGTAATGTATTTATATATGTGAGGAGCCTGTTTTGTTGGGTTCCCCTCAAGGTAGACCTCAGCGCCCTACTTGGTAGTTGCTGGCTCACTGATCACGGTCGCATGACTGTGTAACAACAGAGTTTCCTTGGCTCCCTTACTCTGTTTGTCGTTGGGGAGAAAAAGAAGCAGACAATGACCCTTTTTCTCCAATTTGTAGGTTTTTAACTTTTAATTGTGAATAATTTCTGAGGTGCCCTTTGTGATCACAAAGGGCACCTCAGAAATTATGCACAATTAAAAGGAGATGAATGGTGCAATGTGGAAAGTGAACAGGGCTGAAGGCTATGGCTAGTGGGCCCCAACAAAACCTACTGGGTCAACATGGCAAGGGACAATGGCGAAATGCTTTGGCCATAGCAAGTGGGCCCATTTAAGAAACCTATTGGAGCAATATGTAGAGAGGCCACGGCAAAGACCTTGGGCACTGGCCATGGCCAAAAGCCATTGCTAGTGGGAACGGAAGTATGCTATTTGGGGCAACATGTAAAGGGGCCATAGCCAAAGGCTGGGGCCAATGGTCATTGACAAAGGGCATAGCTATTTAGAGGGAAAGAAAGGTAGTGTTCTAAAGGATACAGTGGGCATGGCAAAGGCTGTGGTCCTGGCCAGGGCTGAAGGCTCTGGCTAATACGTCTGAAAGACCTGTAGAGTGGCCATATATTGGGTCCAAAAGAAACATAATGGGGGAACATGTAGAGTGGGCATGGATAAAGGTCAAGACTAGGTGCCTGTAAAAAAGCTAGTGTATAACACAACCCTTGAAATTAATTGAAAAAACCTTAGTTAAGGTGCAGTTAATTTGTGCAAATGTAATGCAACAAAACCCTTGAAATTCAGCGGATGTGGGAAGTCATGACCAACTTAACTCAGCTTGTTCCCAGTGAAAATCCCATGAGCATATACATATTATGGGAGAACAGATTCACAATGACATACACAACAGCATTGTGGTGGACATCAATGGGAGCATGCTGTGTTAAGCTGGACAGGACTTCCAACATCTGCTAAATTTCCAAGGTTTTATTGTGTTATATCTGCATAACTTAACTACCACATAACTAAGGTTTTTCAGTGAATATATATATATATATATATATATATATATATATATATATATATATATATATATATATATATATATATATATTACAGGACCTGCGGAAGCGGCGCTATAGTTATGGTTAAGTTGCTCAACACATAGGAAGAACATTTATTGGGAAGCTTATAACTTTGCTCCCCCTGGACAAATCCTTACCAAAGTTTGCAAAAAAAAGTATATGGCCCCCGTCTGAATTGTTCTGGCAAGTTTGGTAAGGTTTCATGAAGGATGGTCAAAGTTGTAGGGGTGTCCCAAAATGTCTGTGTTTTCCACAGATGGAATGAAAACATAAACTGCTCACTTCTACAGCCCAAACGGCTGGACGAATTTTCAACAAATTTGCGGCAAGAGTGGTGGCTTGGTCCCGAAAGCGTGCTGTTCTAAATTTGATGTAAATCCGTCCAGTATTTTTTTTTTTAAATGCCCACCATGTTGGATTCGCTGGACAGCTGGTGTCCGTGAACATCACAGTAAAAACATATTCAAAAACACAACATTGCACTTGTCAAACTTATCAAACAATCTCTGGGGAGGTGAGGGTTGATGAAGATGAGACTGGATATGGCCGTAAGAAGCCAAAACTCAGGTGTTTTTCATTCCTGAAGTCTGCGAACAGTCCGGGTGTTCGGGTCCAGCCCTGTGATGTTTGCAAACACTTCAGATGTTCGCGGACATCTATGCCCATTTCTGCATTACAGGTTTGGTGAAAAGCAGTTTTTTTGATGGCTTTTAACTTTGAGGCCACTCAATGAAACTGCATGAGATTTTTGGATTGTATTCTAGACCTGATTCTGAATGGTTGTGGATCTGTTTTGTCAACAGGAAACAGAATTTGAGAGGCGTCCCAAAATATTGTAAAGGCTTATAAATGTGGTGCCATTTGACAAATATGCGAAAAAGTTTGGAAAACGATTTTAAATCTAGATATAAATGTGTTTGCTAAGTCAGGTGGAATTCTGTCAAGAGGGGGCAAAATTAGGGGTGTTGTCCCAAAATATTGTGAATACTTATACATGTGGTGCTATTTGACAAATCTACACAAAAGTTTGGAAAATTATTTTAAATATAGATATACATGTATTTGTAATGTTTGTTGGGATTTTGTCAAGAGGGGGCTAAATTAGAGGGGCGTCTCAACAGTTTTAGATGGCTTATAACTTTGTTGCCGTTTGCTGAATGTGGACAAAGGTTTTCAGAAAGATTATAGACCCAACCTTGAATGTTTGTATAAAGTCTGAATGGATTTTGTCAAGTGGGGGCTCAGTTATATGACTATTATATGTACATATATATTGACACTTTTGATAAAATAATGACATGGGCGGATTTCCAGCAAACCCGTGTAAGGAGCATTGGCAAGTACCTTAAAGCATGGTTTTGCAAATTTGCCCCTGTTTTATATTTTGACAAGTGCCATAATGTAGGTATAAAAAATAGTGCTATACCTTTGGTGACTGACGTATAGCCTGTGGGCATGGGCAGTGGCCAGATTGGCCAGGTCATGGTGTTAGGCCATGACCCGGAAAATCTGGCTACTGTCCATGACCACGAGGGAAGACAAATGGGGTTAAAGTGTCCATGTCCACCTGGGAACACCTATGTGGTAAAGTTATTCGAAAGTGGGATAAGTTTGAAAGGGGAAAAATATGCTTGTGGTAATATGGTGATAGGGTTCTCTCTTCGCCTACTGCAGGCTGTCATGTAAAGGGAAGAGGGGCTCTGTACAGAGCCACGCCTTCCCTTTCGATAGTGGGCATCTTGGAAAAGGATTTTCCTTCCTACAGCGGATGCTGTGTAGGAAGAACATTTCTTTTTTAGCACCCTGGGTTCTTGCCTTTGGAAGTCCGGGTGCTTATGGCTTTCATCCCCCATTGCAGGGGCTGGTATAGGGGTTAACGGTCCAGAGCCCTCGTTATCCGCCCTCACTTCACATGAGCCAATAACATGGGCTGCCGGCCATTATCCCCCATTTCAGTACCTGGAACGGGGATAGACACCACATTATTTCCATTAGCATAAAACAAAATATTAATGGAAATGTTGGAAAATCGTATTGAGTCTATGTACTTTACTGAGAAATGTAAAGTAGATGGAGTCTATACGATTTAATTTTTTTACTTCTATTTTTTTAACTGTGAAGGGTGTTTGCTAAAGGAACCTTTTGTTTGTTGTTTTTTGATGTATTTTATGTTTATGTAGGAGAGGTTAGCATGCAATGTCCCTTTAACAACGTGTGTTCACTGAATATATATATATATATATATTCAATGAAAACACTTTGTTAAAGGGACGTTATGGTTAAGTTGCACTGATAAAAACCTATGAAATTCAATAGAAAAACTTTGTTACAGGAACATTATGGTTAAGTTGCACTGATAAAAACCTATGCAATTCAGTAGAAACACTTATGGTATGCTAAGCAACCATAACTCGCGCCACCATCATGCACTGCTAAGACTTACACCCAGGACATCAAAGATGACATCACAAATGAGCAAAGTTATAAGCTGCCCAAAACGTGCTCTTCCTATGATATGTGCAACTTAACCATAACTACACGTCACTACCGCAAGCTATTAAAATTATGGATAGGCAGAGGTTATGTTAAGTGTACACAACCAATTCCAATAACTGCAAATGACGAACACAGAAGGATCTTTACTTACAAAGACACATCTCTTTGTTTGCCTCTCCAAAAACAGCACCACATTACCAATGGACATGTCAGGATACACTTTATGCATGCATGCATTTAAATACCTTCTCACATTTATATTACACAAATCATGCACATTATTGCATACATTAAAAAGCATCATACACCTAAACCCCTACACACTTTAAATATAATTAAATACAATTCATGTCCTGCAATTGTTTGAACTAACAAACATTTCCACATAACACATACCAAGATAGTAGCTAATCATCTCACTTAAAGTGCAATATCTTTAATGAAACCTCTGCTAAATATCTACAGTTTATATTTATCAAACAGATATAGCTGTAATACATGTGGCTTAAATTCCACAGTAATAATATTAGAATTCCTTCCTAATTCCCATAGAAACTTGAATCCTGAATAATCCACATATTCTACTTCAACACAAGAACACTCTATTTTTCACAGGACACAAATCTCTCAGTTAAATAACTGACCCACTAGACCATGCATTGGAGAACACCAGTGTGTGTTGCACAGCCATCAACAAGAAACTCTTTCTGAATGTAATGTAATATGAGTGGTCTTGTGCAGAGCCTGTCCACACTATTGGTGGCCTTGCTGCACTTGGCTCTGTAAGAAAATGAAGGTGGCTTAATCAGTGAGACAGGCAGATAAGACACCTGTGGTGTTGATGAATGCAGGTCGGAATTACTCGGTTCCTGAGTGCTAATCATCTTTCTAATGGTTTGGCAGAAGGAACTTGTGAGTATGTTATCCATCGGGAAGAGCCTAAAATCTGATACAATGCCGCACTTTACGTGTGGTTAGCCACTGATATGCGAGAGTGCAACAGACCTAAGACAGAGAACTTAGTTGTGTCTCAGTTAGTGTTGATGTGCTAAAGGTTAGGTCTGTGGTGGCTGACTGTGTGGGGGTTGTGCAGTGAAAGGTTGTGGCAGATCTTAGAAGGTTAGTCGAGGAAAGGCGGGAGTAGGCCTTGCAAGGCAAAACAACTTGCAACCCTGGAACTCCTAACCGTGGCCATTTGCAGAAAGGTTCCACTTCTCTAGCTCTCAATATCACCTCTCTCTCACTCAGTCCCTGCCTCATATAGATGCATTGTGTACCATGAGGAACAAAGCAAGCATCTGTGAGTCGGTAGATGAGGGAAAGGGGTAGTGTGGAAACTCAGGCATTACCATAACCTGCTAAGGCTTATGGGAGGCAAGAACGTGATGTTCAGTTGAAGTGCAGCTTGCAATTTGAGGACTGCAGTTACCCATTTCACCTTCATTATTATGTTGGTTAGCAGGCTGAAAGATACCTCAAACCTCAATCTAGCATGCTCAGGTGCCATGCACATTTGTCTGCTGAGATGCTTGCTTGTCTAGGGCAGGGCCCATTTAGGAAGGGCAAGGCATTTGTGGTTGGACATGGACCAGGATTCATTTTGGTCAAGGGTCTACCCTGCTGTCTCCCAAAAGCCCCAAACTCTTCTCACATAGTCCAAAAATAAATTCCCAACGCCCACATCCAACAGCCACAACTCACAAGGTTGTGATGCAGAGCGATGTTGCAATCTTGAGGGATTCTTCACAATGAAGCTAAGAGCGAACGATATGGAACATGGAGTGTTGATTTTGCAAAAAATGTGCAGCAACTTGGCCTAATAAAAAGGATACATGACGGTGTGACATCAGCACGATGGTGAGGAGCAGTGTGTTGACAGTGACATAGTGGTGTTTCGGAGGATATGATGAACCTTCCAATAAGGCTGCAATTTAGATTTCTAGTCTCTCTGGGCCCTTTGCTATCTAAGGGTCTCAGACATGATTGCCTTACGTGTGCCACAGCAAAATTAAGGAAAGGAAACGGTATCTAACAAGACCGAAGTGTAGCTACCACCTAACAAATCCCAAACGTCAAAACCTAAAAAAAAAGCGATGCCTCAACTGACAGTCCCTAAACAAATACACCATCAATAATGCTTTCCAAACCTCCAGAATGGAGACAACACAAAGCATTTAAACTTTACATTCCAATGATTCTAATTGAGTGAAAAAACAAAAAAGCACTGAAAACAACATTTTACAAATTATAAAAGCCTTCTATCTACAGCTTCCTATTTCTATCAAAATGATGCACGGTAGAAACCAGGCTTTTTAAAACTTCCATAATTGTTCATTTTAGGCACCTAGCCAAAATGCTCCAATAACAACAATAGAAATATTACCAATAGCTTAACAAATTTTCTAAAGCATCATTATGTCTTGTTATAATTATGCTTCTAAATGTATTACTTGCATAGTTACCCTGGGCAATAACATGAAAACGTTTCTGTTTCTTAGAATGATCACATCTCCCTCAGCCAACATTTCTAAATATTGTTTCATATAAATAATAAGATGCACTAATACAAATCATAATCTGAACTAAAGCAAAGATGCGCCCTACTGTCAAAGTGCATTTCAATATGAATATCTTAATGCACATATTGAAATGCCCTTTCACGACCCTTCACAAATTCGCACAAATCAAGCAGCACTTCTGTATATTCCAAAAGCCATCCCATATTCTGAAATGGGATCCACGTAAAAGAAAATAACACACCAAACAAGAAATTCCCTATTCCTATTTCAAAATGGGCTCAAAGGAAAACAGCATGATTGCTAACTCTTCCATAATCTTTAAAGTGTACAGCAGAAGTAGACACCTCTCAAATCCTGGACCCATTCCTATCCCACAAATAGAAATAGACATGTGTTCTTTCTTAGTTGCCATTTCACAATACAGGCACCTTAAGAACCCTCTGCTGTGAAATGCCCTTCCAGAACCCATGTGAAAGCTAACAGTAAAAAACACTGTACCAACAATAATGTTTGCAAGTGGACTGGGCAGTGCTTCTTTTGCACTGTCACTCCAACCCTTAGAAAAATACAAGCCTCTTTGCTATACAAGGTAACATGCTCATTTTCTTAAATAAACACTAACCAAGTGCATCCTCTATGCTTTTTTTATTGCATTCGTTTTTGAGAATATGGTCCAATATACTTAGGAATGTTTTCAAAATGTTCTACTTCTCTTAATGTAACATGCAATAATATGTAAGACATTTATTACTGTTGTAATGTGTCTTTTGGTGGAATCCGGAATGTGAAGATGGAATATGGACTGTTGCAGCACTGAGTTGAATGTTTCGATCCAGAGGATTTCATTTGGTGATCAAGGTCCTGTTGGATGTGTTGGGGGTCTTCATGCTATGTAACTGCACCAGTAAACTACGTATCATTGCTAACCTGGAGTGTGGTCCAGCTTCCTTACACTTACTAATTACATTCATAACATATCATGTACACAAACCATACCTTAACTTTCTCTTTTTTACCTAACAGATAAGAAATGCCAGCCAACCAACCAATGTGTGTCTTTCTGAATATTACAACTCAGAAAGAGTTTTCTTGTATGAGGACCCGTGCATCTATGTTAACACAAAACAATGTAAAGAAATCCAAAGCAAATTAAATGTGAAGACATCAACCTAGACTCATGAGTTGCTTTTAGCATTCAAATCTTTTCCGTTAGATGACGATTTACATATATCACCAACTGTTTGGTATTCTACTTTGTGTGATACTGCTGGCTCCTATTTAACAAAGCCAAATAATATAGTTAAGAATGTAAATCATGATGATAACTTTTGGACAGAGGTTAAGATGAATTATAAACCTTCCAGCCATCACCTCTTTTGTTTTACTTTAGTTACCCTGAGTGGGATGGGACGCTTGCTAGACAGCTTAGTGAGCCAGGCTACTCCTCACTGATGATGCCCAATGAGGCCGAAACATGTTTAGGATGCTTGTGGTCCCATGCAGAAGGGATGTGACCACGGTTTGGGGTAGTATGCCCCTTTTGGCGTGGAACTAAGCCTGATTTGCAAATGTGTTTTTGCCTTTCTGTAATGGCTTGGCAGACTGAAGAACGATGGTCTGCCGGGTGACCATAGCTGTGCAGAGGTTAAGATTAGCTCTAAACCTTCCAGCCATCACCTCTTTTGTTTGACTGCAAAATAGCTACTTACTACAAAAAATGTGTATCATTGATTGTGTGAAAATCAAGCTGGAAATAGTCGATTACAAATCTCTCGAAAAATGGGAAAATAGAGCTTTATACCAAAATATGGGAGGAACTCAATGTTCAAACTAAGATAAAATGGTTTTGGAAAATTATCTAAAAAATTTCCAATATTGAGACTGCAGCATTATAATCCTATGTTCCAGTGGCATATGGTTTGAACATTTCTAAAACCTATATAATAAAGTATTGGTAAAAAATGAGGAGCATATATTGCCTCTCCACTACACCTCTCTCAGTTCTCCACCCTCAGATACAACACTAGAGGAGTACTCTCGAGCCCTAGATAGCCAGTTCATCAACAAAGCACCAGTCCCTGATAACATTGACAATAATGTATACAAATCAGAACCACCATTCTGAGTGGCCACTTCTTTGTGAACTGTTCAGTAAAATACCAATGTGCGAGTTTATACCTAGTAGGGAGGGGGAGGAGTTCATCCAATATTCAAAAAGAGCAATGACAACAAAGCTGGACATTACCATCCTAATGTTTTATTGGATGCAGAAACAAAGGTGTATGAAAAAGTCCCAATAATCCACCTTTAGAAATGTGTTGTTTAGTCTGGAATCCTGTTAAGAAGAGTAGATCAGGTCTGTATCGAACTGTTGTACTTGACATATGTGTTATTAACATCTAATTGCTAACTTGTATTTCTTTATCGGCTTATATTACTCCAATGTATCACATTCAAGGGATCAGATGGTGACAGCTCTCTGCTGCCTCTTGTTTCTGCTAACGTAAACATGTAGTCATTTTAGAAGGAATTCCATGCATTAGAGCTGTTGTTGAATAGCATTAAGTCTAATTCCATATACAGTGTAGCTTTGGAAGGATTTAACATTGTTTTCAACATCATCAATATCCTAGATAAAGATCATAAGAGTGGATTGATTGTATACCTAGTTTCAACCTAAGGGCAACCATGGCAACACAATTTGGGAGATTCAATATTTTTTCCAGATAGTGCTTTCCAAAATATCAAATAATGTTCTCAATTGTACATCCCTATGCTCAAGTCCATACAGGAGTGTTGGTTAAATAATTATTTGCCTATGATAGGTGGCCAGTGGTATTAACGTGTACCTGCAGCACCAAGTCTTTATTTATTTAAGCTGAGCAACCAAAGCTGTCCATTTATTTTGCTTTCCAAGTAGGTTTCGGTCGGCAGTCTTCAAAATGGGGACAATGTAGATTTTATGCCAGAATTCAGGGATTATGTTTATTCTTAGAATCTTCCTGGGCATGGCATTGGACAGGGCATCTGGACCCCTGGCCCTTGAACTATTGCACTTAACAATTTTCCTCTCTACGTACTTTATACAAAATGCACCTCCCCTTAGTGGTCAATACACATTCATAATAGGTGCTTAGAAGGGTGTGCCTTGGAGAATACACCTCTATAATGGTTTACCCACAGGGAATCTGCTGTGGGTTTGGTTGGAATCGTTCTACTCTTCCCTTCCTGGTTATGGATGCAATCCCGGAAAGTTTTTGAGTTGTTTTTACCAGCTACTAAAAGCATATTTGCTCCATCTTTCAAATTCATTGTAACCTCATGGAACTTAAGCCAATGTGTGTGTATTTGTGGAATCTTTGTGCACTGGATGTCTGGGGCCCAAGAGGGGGAATCCCGAGAAATGTAAGGACTTGTCTTTTATGTACATTTGAGGGTACACTGGTACACTGGTAACATATACTTTTATACTTTAACTGTACATTGACATCCTTAACAAGTTTCTGGATCGATTCCAGAGAGGCTTATGCATGTCAGCTAATAAGCTGCTTTGGGGGAGACTGCTAAGCGGTGAACACAAGAGTATCTACTTGGCAATAGTCAACTTTATGAAATAATGTTATAAACCCTTGGGTGAATCGCGGTTAGAAGGGAGATAGTTGTAAAAACATATATATATATGAACTGATGTTGGTGCTTGCAAATGCTTTTTGTGTATTATGCGATAGTGTAGAGCTATCAAGAGTACCTCCCACAGCTTAATTTTTTTTAATTGCACTACTGTCAAGCAATCAAGTTAATTGTGTTTGAACTGAACTCTGAAATTAATGTCTTTGCACTTTAATATGCTATGTTATGTTTTATGTTCACAATATGAATGAACGCATGAGGTCATGCATTTTATGAAATTGCAAAATGTTATGTATTTTTATAAACACATATACAGATTTTGTTAAACCAATATACGCACAATTCAAATAAATGTGTTATTAATTAAACAGCTTATTTCATTTCTGTTCATTGATCTATGAGCTGCATTGGATTCAGCACCTTGCAATACTCTTAGGTCTACGCCGAGATGGATAGGATAACAAATACATTTAATTGTAGCCATTTGAAATCTAAATACCAACATTTTCACTTCAGTTACGTTTGGAAGGCAAATGGTACTCACCTAATTCCAGATACCAGGGGAGTTAGACATGGTGTGAAGATAAAGACAACAGATTCACCTTGTAAACAAAAATATTATTTTATATGTCGGGAGGGATAAAAGCCTAACTTGTCCTATGCTAAGGTGGGATCTCCATACCTAAAGAAACTAAGCATCATCTATGTCAGTAAATTCAACTTAAAAGTCTGTCTGTGTCCAAAACCTATTCTTGCCCTCACAACTAAAGACATAAAATGTGCAGGGATGGCAGTACCAGTAGACACAGTGTTCAAAATAAAGTTCTGAACTTCTTCTAGCTCGAGCTTCTGTCTGCTTCCCCTTCCCCAAATTCAAATAGTTCCACAAAGAAATAGGACTCTGGCTTCCCTTCCCAAAGTGTAACACAACTCCAAAAACTCTCACAGGTCTGTTCCACAAGTTCCCCACAGTTCCAATGTATCTCGGGGTTCCCTTGCCCAAGAGTACCACAATTCCAAATAGTTCAAATCTCTTAGTTTTCACCAATGTCATCAATTTCCAGTGGTGCTCCTTTTGCCTTGTACCAATCAACATGCTCTCTTTCACTTCAGCATATTCATCACACAGCCTTTGTATTTAGGCTTTTCTTGGCTCTTTCCCAGGCTAGGGCTACTCGCTTTAGGCGCAGTTGTTGGACTGCACAGTTCACCCATTACAGCTCACGCAACCGATAACCATTGGCACTTGGTGCTGTTTTTCACGCCACTTTGATTAACACTGGCTTCCACACAGTACCAGTGTTAGCACTCAACGGTTTCTCTTTCCCTCTTTGGCACCTTAGGGCTTCATCAGCATTTGTGTATTGGCAGTCTTTTGGCTTCACCACAACTTGTATTCAATGTGTTTGATGGTGTATGTCTTCTTCCACCACCTCATACTCACTTTGCCCCTCTGAGTTCAACAACTAGCCTTTTCCACATGCCTTTCTTGCAGTTAATAAATGTTCATAATATCTTTCACTTTGTTTTTTATTGTTCGTAATAAGTTTCACTCCTTTTAACAATGCACGTATCTGTTTTCCACTTGTGCCAGAATTACACATGGTTTTCAATATTGGCCACCAGGTTCCAAGCCCTCTTGTTTTATGCCTTTAGCTTGTACACAAATGTTAATGATCTCAAATTCACCCAAGAGCACCCCAGTGTGGCCATCCTCTCTCTCGTACTCTCTGGAGTTGCTCTGCTTTGTCAGGCGGCTTTACGCTTTTCTTCCTTCAGCTCTCCACTCCCACAAGAATCGGGAGTAACAGCGAGCAGTCCTCACTTTCAAAAGATGTTCGGGCAGTGCCGCATGGCAATCAGGAGTTCTCTGTGTTCTCCAGCTACAGCTGGTAACACGTAACACTGACAAGTGTTGGGGTTTTGGTCCTCTCACGGCCCGCTCGGGTTGAGGCACCTCCTACCTCCCCATAGAACACACAGCCTCCTCCCTGCCAGTCCTGCAACGGCATGCTCCTCGCTGCACATCTGCCACCTTCTCTCCCTGCTTTGCAGTATGGGTATGCTTTTAAGCACCTGTAGCCTCTCAACAGGCTTCAGGTGTGAGTAGTTTGCCTAACCATCATTGTAGTAATTAACATGGCATGCCTGATCTTTTCCAAGCATCTTCCTCATCCCAGTACGATATTGATGAAAATGACTAGGAGTGTGCATTACTCCTTGTCAGCTCTCCCTCGTCCCAGTTTTAAAGGGATACCCTTTAAAGTCATACTGTGTGTGGGGAAGATTGGTAATGACCTATTTTGGTAGGGGAAAGGAAGGACATATTTTGCCAAGTTCTTCATTTAATCAGAGGATGGACATGTGTGTCTAATCTACCCACATAAGGAGGTGTTCTCATTACTGTTCTCTTCCCTGCCTCTCTTATTTATTTATTTATTTGGATTTATCAAGTGCCCAGCGGGCCGGAGGCATTGTGGCGCCAATACAGAATATTCAACTTAGTGCATGTTATAAACATTGGTTACAAGGCGGATACAGGTATGTATAACATTGTCGATGGGTGTTCCGTGGTTACAAAGGAACAGTGTTGGAGGCAGTGCAGAATAGTAAACGGTTTAGTTGAGCAGCTTTGTTTTAAGTGTTTTTCTGAATGTGGAGAGGGATTCTTCATTTATCAGACTGGGTAGAAGTTAGTTCCAGGCTTTAGGGGCTAGATCTTCGAAGCTGGTTCAGCCGGCTTTAGCTCTATTGAATGCTGGGACTGAGAGTTGTTGTGAGTATTTGTTGCGTTTTGGTCTGTGGGTTGGTGTGTGGTGTATTCTCTCTACTAGCTAAGCTGGTGCGGTCTGCGCAATGCATCTGCGTGTGATTGTGAGGGCTTTGAATGTTATGCGCTGGGAGCCAGTGGGCATCTATTCTTGCCCGGGTGATGTATTCTCTCCTGGGAATTCTGAGTGCCGCTATAAGGGCATTGTTTTGTGAGATTTGCAATCGGTTGATGTTGTTTGCAAAAGTGCCAAGTAGTAGGATATTGCAGGAATCTAGTTTTGCACCAATTGTGGCTCTGGCAATGTTGAGGCATTTCTTTGGTGATAGGTGAGGTTTCCCTGCATTTATGATTTTCGAGGTGAGAGCTGCTGATGATGAGATAGTGCTGACTTGTCTATCCATACATAAGGTGGAATCCAGGTAGACACCTACGGTTTTCACTGCAGCTGAAGTTGTAATGACTGTGTCTTCAATGATGAAGGAGCTATATGTGTTGTCTAATCTTTTTAGGGTTTCTTTGGGGCCTACCAGTAGTATTTAAGTTTTTTTCCCCATTTAGACATAGGCTATTGGCCGCCATTCAAGCCTGGATGCAGGCATATATGTCTTGGAGGGTGTTGAGATCTTGCTCATAGTTGTCTGTTATAGGGATGAGGATTTGTGTGTCATCGGCATAGTTTGTGAAGGCTATGCCGAATTCTTCTAGGTCACTGAAAAGGGGGAGGGTGAATAGATTGTAGAGCGTAGGGGATGTATATGAGCCTTGTGGGACTCCACAATCGATGGGTGATGGCAGAGCAGATGCTTGGTCCGAGAAGACTCTCATAGCTTGACCATCCAGGAAGGAGGGGATCCAGGAGGTGGCTTCTTTGGAGAAGTGAGCTGTGTCAGTAAGGTGTTTACAGAGGATCTTGTGGTCAACCAAGACAAAGGCCACCGAGAGATCTAAGAGTAGGAGGAGTGAGGTCTTGCCTTTGTCCATGGCCTCAAGTAGTTGGTTCTTGAGGTTGAGTAGGGCTGACTCTGTGCCATGGCGGGGCGGAAACCCGATTGCCTTTTTCCAAGGATGTTGTGTGTTTTTAGGTAAGACTGAATCTGCAAATATTCAGATTTATCCAACATTTTCAACAGGAATGGTACTGTGGTAATAGGACAGTAATTGTTTGGGGTGTCAGGGTCGAGGGTGTTTTTTAAAAAAAGAGGCCGAACCCAGGCATCCTTGAGGGTGAGTGGGACGGTGCTGGTGGTGAAGGAGGCGTTGATGAAGCTGGTGACAAAAGGGGCCAATGCTGTGGCACAATCTTTGATTAGGTTGGCTGGGCAGATGTCGCCTTTGCATAGCAATGGTTTGGTGTGCTTCATGATATGAAGGACTTTGGGGATTGTTACTTCCCTGAATGTGAATTGTTTGGGTGGATTTATGCTGTGTTTAGCGTTACCATCTGGCATGTTCGTGGTGGGCTTTGATGGAGGTGAGCTAGTTTTGGCCAGTCTGTCAAATTGGGTTTTGATTTTGTTTTTGAGTGTTTTAATTTTGTCTAGTGTGGCGTGTTGGATGTTGTTACACTATGTAGCATTTTTCTCAGTGGGTTGTGAAGAGGTGGTGGGGATTGTAAGCTCATTGTAGATGGCGAATAACTCTTTAGATTGTGTGTTAGCTTTCTCAATTCTGGCATTGTATGTGGCTGATTTGGCTGTAGTGATGGCCATTTTATATTGTTTGGTGACAGCAAGGTAGGTGTCTCTTGTGATAGAGGAGGGAATTGCCTGCCAAGAGGTTAGTGCTGCTCTTTTGGCAGTCCGTGTATCCATGAGTTCTGTGTAACCAGGAGTTAGCATGGAGTATATTTTTGGCTTTTTTCTTTTCCAGTGGAGCTACAACCTCTACTATAGCTTCAAGAGTGGTGTTGTAGATCTCAACTAGAGTTGTCGGGTCATTAGAGGTAGAGTGAGCAAGTGCTGAAGTTTCCAAGAGTGGGAGTAACCTATCTACGGTGAGCAGTTTTTTTGATCTTGCAATGGTGGCTGGTGCGGGAGAGTATGGGTTACCTCCTGTTTTTACTGATATGAAGAAGTGCAGTAGGTGTTGGTCGGTCCATGGTCGAGGGGTGTTCGAGCTAATGTTGGCCGCACAGTTGTGGTCGGCGATCCAGTCTAGGATACAACCTTTGGTGCGGGTAGGTTCGTTCACTTGTTGGGTGAAACCTAAATCTAGGAGAGCTTTGGCAAGGGCCTTCCTTTTCTTGTCTTTAGGGTCTTTGAAGCCCAGGTTGAGGTCGCCTAAGAGTATGACGCTTGAGTTTGTTTTCAGGTCGTCGCCTGGGATGTGGGTGATGTTAGATTGGCAGTCAAGAGTCGGGCCTGGAGGCCGGTAAACAATGTGTATTGTTATGGTATCATTTGGCGAGGGAAATATTTTAGCTGATAGTGAATCATGGTTGTCAGCCTCATTGGTCTTTAGCTGCATAGCATTGAGGGTTTCCTTGAGGATTAGCTGGACCCCTCCTCCTTTATTAGATGTTCTGTCTTGGCATGAGACGATGTATCCTGGTGGTACGGTTTGTCAAACAGCTGGTCCAGAAGCTTTGTGTAGCCAAGTCTCGGTTATGGCTAGTATGTCTAGGTCTAGATCAGTGATGAGATAATGGATCTCTGTTGCATGCGCTGGAAGGGAGCGAGCGTTGATGAGTGCACACTGGAATTGTTTTTTCTGGTTGTCCTTTTGTTTAGTTGTAGCAGGGGTGCTATGAGGAGTGTCAGTTTTGCTGGGTATGTTTGGAGTAGGGGTGGCGGTTGGTGGTGGTGTATGTGGGGATTGCTTAGCAGGGAAAGTCTTAGTGAAGGCTGAGAGGCAAGCAGAGCGGCAGCCCAACCACTGGTTTCTCACGTGGAGAGGCATAGGGAGAGTGTTAATCTGTGTACTGGTGCGTGGTTTAGGGAGAATGATGGTGTGGATGGGCATGCTACCAGGCCTGGTAATGGTGTAACTAGGATTGGTCCAGCCTGTGGATAATGCAGGTAGGAATGGTGTGGGTGGTATATTGTGGGTGCAGGGGAGTGAGTGTGCCATGTTTCTGTGAGGGAGCTTCTAGCAAGTGTGTGGTGATACTGGTAGTTTAGTGTAGGGTATAGGGTTCAGTGAATCACTAGTGGGTTAGGCTAGGGGTTGAGAGTCAATTGTAGGCTAGTCCCAATGAGCAGTGGTGGGCTAAATATACAATTCACAATTAAATATAGGCTAGTGGCAATTAGCAGTGGAGCAGTGGTGGGCTAGGTATGCAATTCACAATCAAAAGTAGGCTAGCCCCAGTGGGCAGTGGAGCAGTGGTGAGCTAAGTATACAATTCACAATCAAAAATAGGCTAGTCCCAATGAGCAGTGATGGAGACACTAGTAAGCTAGTCACATGGCAAGGCACATCATTGAGAACCTGTGCAGACAGTTTACATAGTGCTATAGTAGCATGGAGTGGGAAGGTAGGTAGGGTGCTGGGTATAGCTGGTACTGGCAGGAGAGGGTGTGCTAATATATTGAGCTCTCTGGATCCTGAGCAGAGCTGAGGCTGGAAAGCCTTAAATATGGTCAGGGTGTAGTCTAATGGGCATTATTGCAGATCGTTTGGGGGGCTTAATCTGCACGTGAGCATATGAGCAGGAGGCATATCATAATTGGTCATATTACAAGTTGTGGAGTAGAACACTGTACAATGCGCGAGAGACAAGTACTAGGCGATGCCTGCATGAGTGCCTGAGATAAGTCAATCGGTGATAGCGTAGGCAGGCAGGGAGTCGCACAGTGTTGGCAGAGGTCGTAGTTGACATGTGCATGCACAGACATAATGGAGTTTCTTGGACCTTTGCTTTGGGGTACTTACGACGTTTGTTGGTGGAACGGCGGGTAGTCTCTAGTGAGCAGGTACCTGCATGGACAGGCGAAGACAGTCCTGGACCTTACTCAGTAGCCCTTCCTGTGCCGGCTCACACCTTCCAGTGGAGCCATAGCAGGGACGTGGATCTCTATACAGAGGATTTAACTTATGGTTATTTTGAAAGGGAAAAAGGGAAGCTTGACAGTACCTTATAAAAGCTTCCAGGACTGAAGGTTCATCATGTAATGGAGATGGGAAAAACTGCATCTGGCCTGCGGGCATCCTCCCCCTAATCCCCAAGGACTCTACAGCCAGATGATCATCCCTTGCATCTCCACCCACAGGCTCGGTATCCAAAGTGATGGCCTTTTCCTGCCCACATTAGCGAGGAGGATTCTAGGGAAACAGAAGCCCTCAGGTTCCTCACAATGGGTCCATATTATCAGCCCTTCTGTCCGTGTAATGTATTAGTGAGTTTGCAGTAGATCTCCAGAAGCATGAGAATCTTGATGGCAATGGAATAGGAGAGTGCCTTCATTGTGTACTTTTTGTAGATGGTACTGTCCTAATTAGAAAATGCCCCAGTGGCTTAGCGGAGTTAAATTATGTGATTATTTATGTTTCAAGATGGAGTCAGAGATCAATTTACATCAAATGGAAAGTATGCATGGAAATCTGGAAAGGGGTTGGGTGAGCTCTGCACTAAACATCAATGCACCAACATTGATATGGTTGATAGCAATGGTCACTTGAGCATTTTCTTAAACTCAAACAATCTTTTTTCAGGGATGCTGAGTAAGAGTCCTTTAACCCAAACTAGACAAGAGTAGATAATTAGAAGATGTTGCACCCATTTTGGCAGAAGGACTAGTACTCCTACCCAGGATTTCTATCAGTCCCAGGCAGGCAGGAGCTGACATATATGGCACAGAGCTATAGAGAACTGTGAAAGTGGATCTCTTCATAAAAGTTGATAATTCTATATTGCAATCATTATTTAGTCTCCCCACTAGAACTCTGACTGACCCCCTGACATTCTAACTATGATTAAAGGGTTTCATGTGATATAAAAATCAAAGAATTGCTTACTACAATCCAGCATTACACGAAAGGTCTAGAAGGTGACCATTGCCTATCTGAGTTAGGAGACACAAAATGGTTCAAATATATTCACCAAATTAATTTGGAAGAGCTATGGAGCTCCCATTTAAATATGTTTGTGCTTCAGTTTGATGCTGTTATTAGTAAATCCAGCAAGTGGGCTATATCACCATCTGTCAAATTGTAAATATGAGAGCTTTTTCTTTCATTATTTAGAAAGAAAGCTGACCTTATGTAATGAGTTCAAGTATGTGTACACCTTTCGTGCATGTATGGCATTCTAGTATTTCCCATGAGTCTATGAGGAGAATTTAGACTTCTCTGATGTAGAAACAATTTGTCATGTCTGTATTGTGTATATATCTATGCATTTTTACATGCATTTTATTAACATTAAAATATTAAATGTACGTACTTTTTGTCGCATATATAATTCAACAAACACATATCTAGATTATGTTGGCCACCAATAGGCAATTTGATATTGTTTAATACTAGCTTTATGATACTTTACAAGTAGCATCTCACTTAAGGTAACATTTCACAAATTATTATCGATACAGACGTTTTGTGTGGTTTATCATTGTTATCCCTGCATTGTATCATTGTATGAGATTACAGGGACCCCCATAATAGGCGTTCTACCTTGGCTTTTGAGCCATACATGGTCACAATTAAAACATTGCTATTACGAGGTCCTTTAAAAACATTGATGTAGGTATGTTACTGCTACCATATGTACAGCAAAATCATCAGGCAATGATAATACCTTGTGCTGGTATTGTAAAACCAAGTGGAGGGCGCTCAACACTTAACTGTTTCACCCTGAGTAAAGCGCCATGAGCGCATTATGACTACTTACATTATTCAGGAAGTTTTATATTTGCATAGTAGGTGATACACTGCAATTTTGCTTTCTGAGAAAGGATACCCTAATTCTGTTTAGTGTGTCCACCTTTGTAGGGAGGTCATAATGAGTTTGATCCAAGAGTTAAGTTCTAACAAACTAAAATAAGTTAAGATTTGTTATATTGTAATATTATGTGCCATTTCCACTTAGTACATTGTATGGGTATGCAAATGTACAAGATCATGGGGGTCATTACGACCTGGGCGCAAAGGGATACAGGGCACCGGTAATGACACCGGTTTTACCAGGCATTAAGGACGGGACCCTCAAAGGGATACCGGGGTCAATAACGGTACCGCAATTTACGGTACCGCTATTGATGCCTTCCCCCTTCCCATTGAGCCCTATGGGGACTCAAATGGGAATGGGGAATAGCTTTTCAAATGGGGATTTACCGGTGCCGCAATGGTCGGAATAGACTGGTAAGTCCCCATACCACCAAGTCAGTGGCGGTACCGATATTGGTGCTAGTCATGGCGCTAATAGCGCCATGACAAGCACCAACCTCGGAATGAGGGCCCATGTGTTTATTCAATGGCATATTGCTGGAATATTTTGGTCATATGAATAAGAATAAGATAAATGAGAGAAAAGTGATTCTCAAGCTTTTCTAGGTTTCAATCGGAGGGGATTGTTCGTTTGATCTATTCCAGATTTCTTTTTGTGTTTTATTAAATCCTGTCATACCGCATAAGAGATAGAATCACTTTGAATAACTGGTGCTGTACATCACTTACTCTTGCCCTATAGAAATGTACTTACCTGTCCACCAGGGGTATGGGGTTTCCCTAGTGTGATGGGGTGCCACCTATTTAAAAAATATTTAGAAGGAAAAACAGTTCTACTTTAAAGCACTATGTGTGTATGTCAAGGAAAAGAAGTAAAATTAACTTAATCCAAAAGTGCATAATGTGATGGTGTACAATTTATAAAAATAGAAGAGGAAGGATATTGCATTGCTTTATTTTTCCTTCCTTTTTGTTCTGGAAATATTTTTTAAAAGAACTTTCAGTTTATCACTAGCTAATATTGGATATACCTGTTTTTTCAACCGGTTTCAGTGACGTTGAGCTATTATGTTGCTTTCTTCAGGACCTTCTGCAACCTTAATTGTGAAAGGATGTTGTGTCATTTTGAGGGTTGACTGTAATAAGTTTAATTGCCGGAATCAAACCTTTTATGGCATATTTCTGTCTTCTGCAGATTCTGCTGTTCTTGTCATTTAAGTAAAGTGTTCACATTCATTTTCTGAAGTTGCCTTTCAATTCTATTGTTCATGCCTTTTCTCCTCCTCTCCCCTGCTGACTTTCTGACCGAAACTGAAACTGCACTGGTTACCTGGCCACCTTTTGATCTCGAGCCCAGGTCCCCTCCCCCACCAGTCGCACACCTGCACCGCCTTCCTGGCAACCCTTGCACTTGGGGACTGTTTCTGTATCCCTACAGTCCCACTACCAGCAGTTGACACCTGTTATCTGCACTTACCCCCGCACTTGCCACCTGCTGGCTGTACTTTTACATACTGTTATTTATTCTATTTATGTACTGCACTGTCCCCTCCCCCCCGCACTTTTCCACTTCCCCCTCCCATGCACTTGCACAATCTGAATGATACTTGGCCTAGTAGGATTGTTATCTGTTTTCTCTCTGTTCCCCCTCCCTTGCCTCGTCGCACGCTTGAAACAATTGTGTATAGGCGCGTTATAAATGCCAAATCTTATCATATGGGTTCCATGGCAAAACAAGATTTGTTTGCTGTGGAACCATGAACAAAATATGATTTCTACAGTAAAACTTGTCACAATCAACCTACAAAATAAAACGAAATGCGTGAAAATGGGCCTCTCCAGAAGATCATTCTGCTCTTCTGTGACGCTCTCTATTTCACCTCACAAACATATGTATGACTCATCATTCCTTCCATCAGTCCCCTTTTCTGTATACAACTTCTCATAGAATACCTGGAAGGTTTATTGTATGCTCTCGCTATTATGAATCAGGGAGCCCATGGAACCCGCCCGCATTCTAATTCATGCCCGAGCTTGCTCTGATCTTAGTGCCTGGGCCAGGAGTTTATCTGTGTAATTGATCTTCTTGTAATATGGGCGCTTGAGGTTTAACAGCGTGTGTTCCACTCTGTTACTTGCCTGGGTGTTTATTTGGCTACTCAATGCTGTTATCTTCCTGATGCCCTGCCTCCTTTAATTTTGCTTTAGAATGTATTCGTTCCTTTAGTAATTTCTCCTCTTTTGGTCCTCTTTAATTTAGCTATGTGTGTGCCCAATGACAGGAACCACACTCTAATTAAAGCTTTAAGTCAGATGGTTAGTAAAATATTCCTAGATTTGTGCCGCCATTTTTTCTGTGTGTGCAGAGGTCAAGGGAGATGTTGTTAGGTTATCTGGCTTAAGTTACAGGATAACCTTGCTATGGTCTGAGATGTTTATATCCCACATTTGCACTTCTGATATTGCACCTCTCAGAGTGTGGGTGGCAAATATGTACTCTATTCCAGTGTAATTTCTATGTGCATGTGAAAAGAATGAGAAGTCCCCGGTTTCTCTGTGTGCTTCCTGCTATGTATCAAAGATGCCTTTATTAAATATCATTTGCTTGAGCATTTCTAAAGCCTGCACCCCTTATTCCCAGTACCCTTTGGAAATGATCCAGACATTTGTCCATAATCATGTTCAAGCCACCACACAGTATAATTTTCCCCTTTGCAAAGTGGGCAAGCTCCAGTATAAGATTCAGATGATTCAGTACAAATGTCACTTGTTTCATGTTTGGAGTATACGTAGATATCAAAGTCAGTGGTCTGCTTCCTATTTTAAAGTTGGCGAACATATACCTGCTGTCAGAGTCTACCAGTGTGTTTATCAATTCCAAGCCCAAGGATTTTGTACATCTTATTGCCACCCTGGCTTTTTTTGTTGTTGCTGTTACAATGAGCTTTAATTAAAATTCTGAGTCAACCTTTGTCCTTGCTTAAAAGGTGGGTTTCCAGGAACTGGGGAATGTTTGTGTTCAGATCCATAAACAGATGAAACAGTTTTATTTGAGTAGTTTGGAACTCTAATGTTCAGGGATAATATCTTGACCATTGCCACTGTTTAACCGACATCGTGTTTTGGGACTCCACCCATCAGGTGGAACCCCATCTTGCTAGAGCATCCCCCATCCAGCCACCCCCCCTTCTCTCAACTATAATACAAAACATTTCTGACAAGGTTGCAGACAGGCTTTCCTTGTGCAGGGTCTGCATGCCATTACTTCTCCTTCAAGTCTCCATCTTGGTGACGTTATTTGGAGGTTCCTGCAAGGTCTCCTTTATCAGTTTTTCACTTACTCCTTTTAACCTTTTTGTGGTTGCACATGCATCTGTTTCAATGCTGTACCACATACTGTTGCCATCTCGTTTGGGTTTTCCCATTGAATAACTCCTCCGTCATGGTGTAGGACAGCTTATCTAGGCCACAGCAGATTAATTTGGCATATGTCATCATGGAGTCACACGTGGCTTTGTGTTATTTCTCTTTTTTTGCGGTCTTTCACACACCACAAATGTTCCTTTAGGTTAGGGATTGTCTTTTTGCCAGGTTGCCTCTGTTGCTCCACGATCTCTATTTTTAGTAGCTTGCACCCCTTTTTCCAAATCACTGACCACTTGTAGTTGTTTGTTCAATTCACATGGTTTTCCCATAGGGACTGTCTACTTCTATCGGATCTCATCTTGAGTGAGCTTTTCAGTAATCGGTTTCAGCTGACGCCTCTTATGAAGTGTGATGTTCGATACATCCTGCTACAGCTTTATTTTCAAACCTTTAAAGTCAATGGTGCCTTTTTCTGTTTCCGCACACATCATCCTCTCCTTGAGAGCATATTCATGCATTTTGAAAAGTATATCTCTAGCTATTTTTTTCGATTTGTTCAAGCTTGTATGAGCTGACTCGGTGTGATATATCTATTTTCATCACCGTGGCTGGTTCTTCGGGGAGCAATAATGCAAATTGATCCCACAGCACCCCTCCAGCTCTGTACTGTAGGGTGAAATCTAGCCCCTGCAGGCCAGAAATAAAGAGGCCTGAGTCGTTTGTGAATGCTCATCGTAATGTAAAGCCGGCACAGAAATTATGTCAGACATGAGGCCTATTGACCCTAAATCTAAAGGAAAGAAAGAGGGCTTACAATAAAGGTGTGAAGAAATGCACAATGCCTTTCAGGAAGGAACAGAAAGACATGTAGCCGACAAATACATGAAGAGCTGCAGTGACATATAAAGAAACTGCAGGGCACAGTATCTTCAATGGGATACCAGATTGTGCTCCAAGGAGCTAAAGTGAAACAGAGTCCTTTGCACGTAAAAGAAATGGAAGAATGCCATTTTCATTTTTCTCTCATTCTAATTGACAGTATGCAAAGCAAAATGCTCACTAGACTTTCAAAATCTGAACATGGTTTCTGCATATAACTGCCTTATATAGATGGACGATCTAGAAGTGAAACTTATATATTTTGAAATTGTGTGCCTTATAAAATGACATGTCCAATGGCTTGTGTGTGAGTTTAAAAGGCCATTTCTTTCAGGGTTCACTGCGGGTCATTTCTCCAGATCATGAAACCTTACCTCAAAGGCCTTTCCTCTGCTTCCCTGAAGCCAGGGGCATGGGTGTAATCATCAATTAGGACCAGTACTTAAAAAAATAAATAAGAAGGAAATACACTTTTTAGATCAAAAACACGGTGAAGACCAGATAAGCCATGTCTGTTCTGGCAGCACGAGTGACCTAACTTAAAAAAAGGTGAGAGAAGGATTGAAAGTGACCTGTAGAACTGCAGTATGTTTATTGGAAATAAATACATTGTATGGCATATAACAGGCAGTGTACATGCCACAATGGTCATTCCAGACTTTTATTAAACCTGACCGTCACCCCCTTGTAACCATGCTAAATACATGATAAACATGATACACATAACTAAAGTTATTACGGAAAATGTGATTGGGCCTTCCCTTGTTTCCAAGAGAGGTGAAAGTTGGTATGCACGTGCAGTTCATAATTAACATGGAAATGGTAAAGTGCATATTTTTCACTGATATGGCTCCTAAGTAAATGAAGAAAAACTGTATCTCTACAGAGGAAGGACATGCTGATTGCAGACTAGCCTTATATAATTCAACTTAAAATGTAGTTCTCAAAAATGTATTCAAGTTTGCAAAGATTTGAAAATGCAGGGTACCTGCCATGTTGAGAGATTTCTGTGTCCAAATATGACTGAGCCCATCTGTCCAAGTGGGAAGGTGAAGCTTTCTCCTCCCACAGCTGTCCCAAATCACTCCACCATCCCCTTATCCTATCAGCACACTGGTGGGAGGTGGGTAGTGAAAACCAGCCAATCCCTTTTGCGGGAATCATGACAAGTCAGTGATTTCATTTGTCTTATAAATAAACCAGTTCACATGAGAACTGAACTTCTTCCAATAATTCCAACAGGAGACCTGCTGCTGAAATCCGGAGATCATCATCCCAGCAGAGAGGCCTAATCTTGCATTGGAGACAGGAGCTAGGAGACATAGAAGCTGACTGGGAACCGTTGGAGGAAAGAGAGGAGATCCTTCACTGACCCCCTTGCTGTCCTAGCAGTGCCCTGATGCTCCCCGATCCCCAGTTTCAGACCTCTCCTGTAAGTAAGACTACCCCAAAGCCATAAATTGCATAGGCCTTATAGTTTTCAAGCATTGTGTTAGTTATTTCCCCATAGAAAAAATTCCTGTTTGTCGGAGTAGATCCCTAGCATATTTAATCAAAGTAAATCAATTAATTTCCCTATTGAAATCACGGGATCTGTTTGTTGGCATTTGAAACCAAAAAGCTCTTCCCAGTGTGTTGTGAGCCGGTATAGACCTAAAGATTTGCCAAAAATGATTAATCCCAAAACCCTGTTCCTACGTGCGCCAGATAAAAAAACAAAATTACCCATTGATCCCCTTCCTTTTAAAACAGAAGAGGGTAGTCTGGTAGTGCCTTTGCATTTGCAAGGTGTGAAACAAAATTGGCCGTGTACCCATTGTACTCTGACCAAAATCTCAAAGACCTGCCTGTTCTTGTTAGGTGTAGCAAAACACATTTCCCCTTGCTTTTCATTCTTTCACATTGCAGCTGTGCTTATATCCCAAAACTGATTTTCCGATTGTGCTCTGACTAAAATCCCACAGCCCTGCCTGTTCTTGTTAGGTGTAGCAAAACACATTTACCCATTGATTTTTTGACTCCCATATTTTTTCCGTGATGAATACCCCAAAACCGATTTTCCCATTGTGTTCCCACTCTCTGCCCCTGCCTTCCATTCAGAGGAATCAAGTCTAATTGATGTTTGAAGGGTGAGGGTTGCTGGGAGAAAGCATAACAAAAGCTGCAATCACTGTGTGTGCTGAATTATTCTCTTTCTGTCTTGGTGGGTGATTTTGATAATTGTAACTGCATATCCCAGTATTATCTCTGTGTTGGTGCATTTTTTGTTCTGGTGTTTCCACAGCATTGGTGGCTGATGTTAATCTACATGTGAAATTTGTTTTAAATGTATTAATAAATATATATATATATTTTTTTTTTTATTATTGATTTAGTTGAATCTCAACTTTTCAATAAACAACAACATTTTAAGTAATAAAAGAATTTTTACAATATTAAAAGTAATTGTCCTCTTTTCTTAATTACATGAGAAAAATAAAATATAAAAGTAAAAATATAAAAAATAATGTTTGTCTTAGTAGTATGTACCAAAATTGAAAGAGAAAGTATACTTCTTTCTAGTTCATATACAAAGATTAAGAAGGCAATGGATTATCATATAAACGTATATAATAATTCAAATTGTCACTAATAACTGATAGCTATCAGCTGCTATTAAAAGAACTAGATGAAGAAGAACAAAAATTGTGAAAACATTCACCACATTTATGTTATGTCTCAATTCCAATATGGTTAATAAATTTCACAGTCGCTATCTGAACCTTAGTGAGGCGAGTATGATAAAGCTTTGTCCATAGTTCATTAGATGTCAATGATCTATAATGTTCAAAGTACGGTTTAAAATACAATGGCCCTCATTACGACCCTGGCGGAAAGTGACTGACCGGACCGCCACAGCGTAAATAGCGTTTCCGCCATTGCACGATGGAGCAAAGTGCGGCCCATTCCGACCCATCGGGCACGAGCACCACGGCATGGCGGAAGTGCAAAGTCCGCGATGGCGGAAATGACCCCAAAACGGCCCACACCGCCGCCGTACGGCACCCCAGGTGCAATACCGCCACCCATCTTAGCGGACACCGCAGTGAGCGCCAACCGGAAAGTACGGTGACCGTAAATATACGGAAACGGAAGTAAAAACATGGGCCCGGAACGGGAAACATCCCGCCGTACACCTATAAAACCACAAAATCCACACAACCACTAAAAACACTACCCTGAAACACACCCCAACCCGTCATCCACCCTAGCGAAACCAAGAAAAATGGGAAAAGTAGCGAAGAAAGCGTGCGACCGCAAGCGGCAGGTCCACTTCTCCCGTGAGGAACTCACCGTGCTAACAGAGACCCTCCAGGAGAATGCTGCCGTCGTCTTCTCCACGCAAATGACCAGGACGGCACTTGCGAACAAGAAGGCCATATGGGCTCTGGTGGCACAGCGGGTAAGTGCGGTGGGGACCGCACCCCGCAACCCACAGCAATGCAGAAAGCGATGGGACGACCTGCGGATACGCGTCCGTAGCATACTTTCTGACAACCGCAACATTGCCACAGCCACCGGGGGAGGTCCTGAATCACCCATCAAGTTGACCCCCTGGGAAGAAATCTGTGCCTCCACCATTGGAATGGAGAGCATAGAGGGAGTCGGAGGGATGGAGAAAGGAGTGCAGACATCCGAAGAATCAGGTAGGTGGCCCAAATAAAACAATGCTAAATCCACAATTTCCAATCATGTGAAGTACCATGTGTCCCCATAGTGCAACAGGAACACATGTCCAGGAGAATGTCCACACACATTGGCCTGATAGCGCACTTTAAAACTCACAATAAATACATAAATAATTAAAAACCCCTAAAACACCCACTACACGTGCAGCAGGCACACCCTAACTGCAGGCTGCCAAACAACTGCACCCTCACTCCACACACAAATGAAAGCACCTCCAAGGCCCCGACCCAAATCACCCTCAGGTACCACCCCAATGCATGTGATACAATGCCATTCCAATTCCCACAGACCCATTAATAACCCTCGCCCTCCTTTACTCCACCACAGGGTCCGATCCAAACGACGAGCATCAGGACACCCCTACCAGCACACCTGCAAAGAGGGCCAAGACCAACGGCCAAAGACCCTCCACCTCAGCTGCACGCATCAAGACACGGCAGCAGCACAAATCAGGTGGCAGCACAGAGGAGGGAACATCAACAGGCACCCCAGCAGCCAGCATGCCCACAACACCACCACCACAGGTCCCCCCAATGGATGCCACAGAAGGCACTGCCTCTGGTGGCAGCAGCACCATAGGTGACACCCCATTGATGGCAGCATGCTCCGACACAGAAGACGGGGATGTCGAAGTCAGATCCATCCATGACCTGTCCCAATCCCCCTGTCTGTCCCATCCCGTACAACATGAGGATACCACGCAGGGGCACCCACAAGACGACGACTGGCCATCCCCCACAAGCCCTGTGGCAAGGCAACATGAGGTCACCAGCCCCTCTGTGACACCACCGCAAATGGCCATGGCCCAGCAGAGGCAACAGTCCCTCGACCAGTTAATCGTGCAACAGCAGCAACTGGCCACGCTCCTCAAGGACCATGCCGATGAATGTGGGGGCACTAAGGCAGACATAGAAACATCAACTGAGACACTGAGGGCAGAAATGGAGAGAAGTACAGAGACACTAAGGGCACAAATGGAGAGTAGCACCGAGAGCCTGAGAGTACAAATGGAGAGTAGCACCGAGAGCCTGAGAGTACAAATGGAGAGTAGCACCGAGAGCCTGAGAGTACAAATGGAGAGAAGCACCGAGAGCCTGAGGGGGGAACTGCATGCGACGTCCAAAGACGTATGTGCCGAACTTGCCGCAGTGCGCCGTGTGCTCACTGAGCTCTCACAAACCCTTAGGGACATGCATGGACGTGAGCAGGCAGAGACATCATCCGTTGCAAGTTCCGTCCAGGGCAGCCCCCAACGTAGATCTGTGAGGAACCTGCGCTCCACAGGCAGGGGTGCCCCTGATACCCGCAGAGGGGGCTTGCAATAGCGACTGCCCACTGACAATGAGCATCTTTGGACACTGGTGTTCGGGGGGGAGGTAGGAGGGTGGAGGGGGTGTTTTGGGCTCACTTGGGTGGCGGGTCGATAGGGTGTTCAACATGATATCACATATGCCATAAACAATGCACGATCAACCAATGAGATGTGTGGACAATGATCTTTGTGTACTAGGCCATCATAGGCGTACAGTCCATATTGTGCATGTACCAGACACACACAGTGCCACGAGTACCGTGTCCATGTATCAGCCACCAGGCGTGAGTGCTAGAAGCATGCATCAATGAGATGCTGACGAATGTCACGGCCCTCCGGTGCCTCGCAGACTCCTTGAGGTGCTGCCACATCCCCACCCTCATCATGACCATCTTCAGGTGCTTGCAGTTCTGCGTCAGGGGGCATGGGCACATTTCTACGTACGCACATGTTGTGGAGCATGACACATGCCATGACCATCTTTGCAACCTTCTCATGGCGGTACAGGAGTGCCCCGCCAGACCTGCTGAGGCAGCGGAAACGAGTCTTCAGTAGGCCGAATGCCTGTTCAATGACTACACGGGTACGTGAGTGGGCATGGTTGTAGTCCTCCTCATGCTGGTCCCGTGGGTTCCGGACTGGTGTGAGGAGCCATCTCTTCAGTGGATATCCAGCATCACCTGTATTTGGACGATAAACGTATGATGTGGAATGCCATTGCTACGTACGCACACCCCCCCCCCTTCCTGCCAGGTCATTGCCGAATCACATACCCCACATCATCATGCATGAAATGAGACTCACCGAGTAGCCAGGATCTGTTCCCTGCGTGTCGCTCCATGTAGCGTGGTATTGTAGAGTTCCTCAAGACCATAGAATCATGGGTTGATCCAGGGAATCGGGCACAACAATGTGTAATGATCCTGTTGGAGTCACACACCATTTGTACATTCAGGGAATGAAATTGTTTTCGGTTGCGGTACTGGGCCTCCATGGCATGTGGGACGACCAATTCCACATGGGTGCAGTCGATGGCACCAATGCAACCCGGTATGCCGGCAAGTGCATGGAATCCCACTTTTGTGTTGGTAATTTCCTGCTCCGAGCGTGGTAGAGAGATGTAGTCGTCTGCGTGCTGCAGGAGGGCATCGAGCACTTGCAATAGTGTCCGTGAGAACAGTGGCTGAGAAATGCCATGCAACTGTCCGACTGTGTGCTGGTAGGTGCCTGTGGCCAGGAAGTGGAGTACAGACACCACCTTCAGTAGGGGTGGGATGGCGGTTGGGCTATCTATCATGCTGACAAGGTCAGCCTGTGTCATGTCCACAATGGCGGCTATGGTGTCCCGGTCCAAACGGTAGAGGGTGTGGATCTGCTCATCAGTGAGGTTGAACAGATGTGCTCGGAGGCGTGGGATTGCGGGCTGCCTGCGTGGTGGTAGTGGCTGTGCTGGCGGCCCTTGCTGGCCCTGCCTTGGCCTCCTCCTCCTCCTGCGTCTCCTCCGTGCGGCCGGTTGTAGTTGGTGTTCGTCTTCTTCTTGGAGTTGGAGTACTTGCAGTGCTATCAGGTCCCCCAGGGCCAACATCGCGAGTCCTGCCGGTAGCATTTCGGAGTGGGTGTGGTTGTGGGAGGAGACTGGGTGTGCAATTTATGTGTTTTCAGGCTGTATGGCCTCCACCTGTGGTGATTCATTCCACCTGTGCAAGCTGCTCTCCCCTTTGGCCGAGCACGTCCCGCACACAACGCTGCAATTCGAGTAATGGCATCTTGCTATTGCAATCATGTATTTGTACCCGATGGCCGTGTAACATTGGTTGATATGTACATTCGGCTATGGTCCCATTGTTTCACATGCAATCTTTGCAGTCGCGAACAGACTTGTGAAGGGTCAGTGGAACGTAGTACTCGAGTAACGGTGGGCCCTCATGCATCACTGTACCGAGTTGCACCGACGGGCGGGGCGTCCCATTTGTGGGTGAAGGCAGTTGCCATTTTCACACACAGCCGCACTAGATGGATTAATTTGTGATTTCAAACGGCCACAGATGCCTTTTCGACGTGATGTTGCAAATGAGGAATTCGAAGGGCGGCGCTTTCGGTTTTCAGCTAGCGGCGAGGAGATGCCCACAGGTCTGACTGCAAATATAACGTTCTATTGTTCAATGTCCTTGAGACAGGGGCCATGGCGAGGATGCAATGATTGATATGAATAGTTTGGGATGCGCAATAGCGACGTGGGCGATGAGGCCGGACGTTCCCAAATACATGTTACTTCACAACACTGGAATTACGGGCTGGGGCACTGTGGATTTTGCAGGCTGCATAACGCACAGACTCAATGGATATTTCTAATGTTATGTGAGTAAATATTCAGGCGTTTTTATACCGGGATGAGGGAATGATGAATGGATGCATGGGCAGATGATTTGATACAGAGTTTGCCATGTACAGGGCTTCTTGGAATCTGTCCGCCTCCCCTGCGCTATGTGATGCAGGGCTGCCATAGTGGGACCATCGTCTATCTGGCCTTGTTGAGCCCTCCCTGTCTCGACGCGCCTTCAGACACTTGTGTCCATGCACGTTAACATTCCCATCTGATGGATTCTGTTTTCACAGACGCATGCACAGGTACACTCGTTTGTGATGGTGTTTACACCTCGATATAGATGGTTATGAGTCGCAAGTGGTTTTGGGGTATCTCCTCCCCTTTTGCCACTGCCATCTGTATGCCACTCCTGCAGATGGCTTTTACTCCCGACACCTGCTGCTTCGTGTTAATCAGTGGAGCAGCATTACGATCTTATGGGACGATCGCCAATGGGCCACATGCCCTTACGCAGTACTAGTGGCTCGGAGCAACATTTCGGCCTTTCAGCTGGACTAGTGCCTCCCCATTGGGACGGCCCTGCGGTTCTGTGCGCTTCCATGTTGCCTTTTCGTACGTGAATGTGGCTCTGTGTACCATGATGGAACAGGGCGTCACACAAGTAGTAGCTGGTCATTTCTTGCGGATGCAGCCCACAATGGTGAAATGTGTTTTGGAGTTCATGGCCTAATGGCTGTATGGGCTTGGTGATTTTGTTGTGCATTAAATTTCTATTCTGATATGGGCCGTGTAGCGTTCTTCTTTGCAAGTGATGTGGCATATTCCTATTTGGGGAGCGATGTATTGTGAGGAGATCTGCATTGGGTTCCAGCTTCGGAGTTTAGTTGCGTGGTACTGTGCTGGGCGCGTTTGCCTACGAAGCCCAGTGAGGTCAGGGATGGGGGCTGCCAATATGACTGTTTGAATGTTGTCATGCTCAGGGGCGGGGGATTGGGTTTTGTGTAACAGATGCCGGTCAGCCAGGTGGACTGGTGGAATGATGTGATTTTCGGAATATTGCTGGTCACAGGTGCCTGTGTTTGCGTGCGTTTCTTGGTGGGGGACTGTGGTCATGTCCATTGGAATGGCTTCTGTATTCGTGCCATCTGTGCCCTGCAGCTCCCATTGGCCCCTCTTGTGATTCTTTTGTTCGTTGGCATGCATGGGTGACTTGTACATTTCACTGGTTGCATTGTGACTTCATTGCACCTACGGGGAGTTGTACTTTGTGGGCAGGGAGCGGTGTACAGGCACTCAGTGGGGCCGTTTACGGTTGATTCGCGATGCCGTACTTCTCACCATGGCGGAATGGTACTTTCCGCCGTGCTTGATGGCGTTAGGTACATGTCCGCTAGGGTCGGAATTCACGTACCGTTGCGCCATGGTGGTATTTACGGTTTGGCATGGCGCGCGCGCGCGTACTTGGTGCAGTTAGCGTTGGCGTTCACTACGGTGTCGCTAATGGCATCGTACTTTGCGGTGACGGGTCATAGTCGCACCGAGCGCTATTCGATGGCGGTATTGCATTTCCGCCATCGTTTTTCGATTTCCGCAAGGGTCGTAATGAGGCCCAATATCCGTTTCAAAGTTAAAGCAGAGCATTCCGTACATAAATGTTCCATAGTCTCTTTCTGGTTTTGAACGCAGCAGAATCGACAATAGTTCTCAACATTTGATATGAGCCTTCTTCGGGCCTGTATTTGTTTGGTGTTAGATAAATTTAGACGAAAGCGTAAATATGTTCGTCTTAGTTTGACGTCAGGGAATTTTAGTAAGTAAGACTCGGTCCTACCCATCTTTTTATATTCAAATGGGATTTCCTTAAATGATGTGTACCGCTTGCACTGTTCTATCGTATTAATCCAATCAGTTTCCCATATCTTAGTCTTTGCTTTAGTAGGGTTAGATACAAGGAGCTCAATTGTGATGCTTGCTGCATCCATTACATGTTGAACAAATTCTCTCCATGTACTTGGAAAAGAGTGATTCGATAATAGCATATACATGGCTATTTTCTTTATTAGCAACTCTGTATGTGAAGCCATGACCAGCTTTCTGTAAAGGTTTATTACACGCCAAGTATACATTCCAAATAGTGACAGCAGACCTAATTCATGTCGTAATATCGACATAGGCAAGCTATTCGGCAGACCAAGGATACTTTTCCAGTAAAAGCCTTCAATTTTAGACCAAAATTTCTCAGATCTGGGTGCTTTAGTATCAGATCCATAGAGTGTAATTGCCGTAGCCTTTTGTAAGTAAAATGTAATAGCAGCAGATAAAGTAAACTTTCCCATTTTCGCTTGTATAATCTTAGCTTGGGCAGCTGCTGTTTTCATCTTTGTTTCTACAGATCTAACATATGGTAGATCTGTGACATTATTGTTAACATTTATGCCCAAATATGTATACTGGTCAACAACCTCAAGTGTTTTACCATTAAGGTGGCATTTAAATTTTTGTATTTTAGTCCGAGATTTCGGAAGGCAGCATAAGATCTTAGTTTTTTCAATGTTAATTTCTAAATGATTTTTGGTGGCGTATTCTTGCAGAGTGGTTAGTAGTCTCTGTAATCCAACCGGAGTTTTAGACAATAATAACAAATCATCTGCATAGAAAAGCCACGGAAGTGGGGCAGCACCAAGTTTCGGAGGGTTTGACTGTACAGATGCAAATTCTACTCCCAAATCAGCAATAAAAAAATTGAAGATGGTAGAGGCAAGGACACATCCTTGTTTCAGTCCACGATATGTCGGGACAGGTAGTGACAACTTGCCATCTGTTGTAAGTCTGATCTGTATGGTCGTATCTGTATGTAACTGTGTTATGAAGGAAAGTAAGACATCTGGACATCCGGCAGCTGTTAACTTTTGCAACATTAGAGATCGGCTAATAGAGTCAAAAGCAGACTTGAAGTCGACAAACGCCAAGTATATTGGTTGTTTTGATTTAATTATTTGTTGTTGAATTGCTGTTATGGATATGAGATTAATGGAAGTGCCCATTCCTGGGACAAAACCCGTCTGATGTGGGTCAGTCAAACAAAGTATGATTGTTAATCCACAGGGTGAGTTGTCTCAATATAATTCGCGAGAATATTTTTGCTGGAATGTCCAATAAAGCAATCGGTCTATAACTAGAGGGTAACTGTCTATTGCCTTTTTTGAAAATAGGCACAATTATAGACTTCCTCCAGTTAGATGGAATTCGATTTGTGTCACAAACTTCGCGATATATTAAGAACAATATTTGTGCCCATATATCAGGGTATGTCTTCAGGGTAACATTGGAAAGACCATCAGGGCCCGAGGCCCTCGAAGAACTCAACTTTGCTATAAAGAATTTTATATCATCTATGTCAAAAACCAACAAATCTTTGGGCAAACTGCCATAAGATGGTATGTATGGACTTTCATCTTTGGCAGCATATAATTCTAAGAAATGATTCATCCATACCAGCTCCGGGACAGCATTTATCTGTAAGGATGATTGAGATGTTAAAGATGTTCTATGCAGCAAGTGCCAGATTGCTTGAGAGTTCTTGGAAGCCACCGCACAAAGAAGCATTTCGCTGTCCTGTTGTAGCAAAAGAGCTTTGTGAGCCCTAATCCAATGTTGGTACTTACTTTTAAGAGTTTTTATTAATGTTAAATGATTATGTGATTTATTAATTGTAAGATTCCTTATTTCTTTTCTTAAAAGAGTTTTTCTTATTCTGACCTCAGGATCATATTGATGTTTGTGACAAAAAACAGGTTTATTGCTTTGTGTTTTCACCTCGACAAATAGATGTAGTATAGATGTATAATCACAGTTTCTCGGTCCGCACCTGTTTTTACCGGACCAGTGTGTTGATAGGTTGTCATAGAACCTTTGTAATTTATCGTGATTCCAAATCAAATGATTTCGTCCACTATTAATATGGATTTGGCCACTCATATTATCTGATGTTGATAAGGTGTGAGGTAGGTTCCAACACCAAGACATAATAAGCTGCTCATGGTCACTTTGATTTTGCTTCCGAATGTTGAAGCTCTTTACGCATGTAAACATGTTATGATCTACATATATATAGTCCAAAATTGCATGTTGGGTTTGCCTTCGCCAAGTTGGCTGAGCGGGTACATCACCCTCTACTGAACCATTGAGCAGTAACATTTGCCTATCTTCCATGAATTCAACCCATCTACGTTCTGTCTTATTATACAAAGACTTTGTGTTAGACAGATCATGTAAGTTGAGATCACCCACAATAATAACAGATGTAATAGACATATCAGCCACAATCATGTCCATAATTGCATACATTAGTTCAAAAAAAGTATCCTCATTCTTTGCCATATGATTCCAATATATATTCACCAGTGCCATGGTATAAAATGACACCACGATTTTGACCACTTGAATATATGGACTTGGAGTTACCCAATTCGTCAAAGTTAAACCACTAGAATTTTTGACAGCCACAAGTAGGCCCGCCATTGGTCGACCTTTGGCAGGACTTATGGCTGGATTAATAACAATCGAGTGGTTATTCCATACGGGAGGCATGCCTAACCATGTTTCCTGTAATGCAATTATATCAAAATCATCCAACCCACTCGAAGTGTCATTAAACAGATGGCTGTGACCTCGGGTATTCCAAGATAAAAGAGATAAGGGTGTGATGGAATCAGTTCTTAATGGCTATGAGTTCTCAATACATCATTGATGTTGTAGATTCACTCGGCTTTGGTAAGCTCTACTTGATGTCTGTAAGTTATCTCTGTTGTTGGAATTTCTGGTCGAAAGTTGCAGGTTCGGTGTCAAAGTTCCTGCGAACTTATCCACTAAGCTGCTATAGTTTGCATAGGATTCATAAGTCAATGTGAAGCCCAAGTTATAGATGTCATCCTTTGCCTGCCATATAAGATTCAGAATAGCTCCTGATCGTATCCATAATCTAGCACTCGTAAGATCATTTTCATGGAGAAAGTCAACCCTGTCTATGTCTGTGGTTGATACATCCTCCAAAGATATGACATCAGTTAGAAAATTCAAGACAGAGGTCCTGTTGAGATCGTATCTCTGGTTTATATCGGATCTGCACTGTATTATTAATGTGTGGGAAGGAGGAGGTTTTGAAAATTGCCAGCTATTTTGAATTGTTTTGATATTATACTCAGAATGACTTTTAGCGTTCTCACTTATGATGGGTGTAAGTACATTTCTCTCCGACCCCTTAACATCTTGAGGATGTGTACCAGATTGCTTTTGTGAACCAGATGTGATTGCATTGTCTTTTGTTTGATTAGCAGTTCCTGGACCAGAGAAAAAGTGCAGCATTAACCTTTCCATGTCAGCAAGCCTTTTTTCCTGCATATTAGACATGTCAATGACACACTGGTTGAGTGGCACTAGTGATTGATTTGGAGCAAAAGTAGCCCCTTTTTCAGTAAGATCTTTGCTTGTCGGGATCTCATTTGTTTTTATTGCCTCTAGAATTTCATCCAAAGGCTCTCGGGGTGCCAAGTCAGTGACTGGAGGCAAGGTATCATTTTTGTTTTTATTTACTTTTTTCCTACTGATGATCACATATTTCTTGCTGATGGCAGCGCTTACATCTAGAATTTGTTTATTAGGTCGAGTTAAACTTTTAATAAATTATTTGGATGCAGTGCTAGTGGGCAATGAAGGATTCTTGTGATTCTTCGTCTTTTTGACGGGTATTACGTCCTTAATTTGTTTCCGTGATGCGCTAGCAGTTTTAGAAAAAATACCAAAATCCACAACTGTACCTGCTCGATTTAAAGGCGTAAAGGTTGATTCTTTGCTAGTAGACATACTAACACTTGCATTATCATCCGAAGTCAGATTGTCATTTACAGTTTGAGTACAGACACAAATCATTGACGAGTCCGAGATCTCAACATGGGAGAATCGGGGGCTCTCAGATTTCAGTGAATTCAGCTCTTTTCCTTTCAATTTAGGGCTTACCAAAGTTGCGGGTGTCGATATCAATTTTTGGCTGTCTTCAAAGGTTTTTTGCAATGTCTGACATTGTGTAAAGAGCTTATGTAGGGTTATGTTAGTCTCTAATTGTTCTTTAGCTATAGTGTGGAGTGTGGCTGTCTGTGAGTGTAACTTCGCATCAATGTGCTCATACAATTTGAACATCGTAGTAAGGGCCAGATTCATGGCCACTAATGTGGGCTGTAATGTAGCTTCCATTACTGACTTTATCACAGGGGATTTTTTTTTATCAGAGCCTCTCAGCGGTGAATGTTCGGAAAATGAGATTGACAATGGTGAAGTGATAGGAGCTGTGGCAGAGAATAAAGTAGGAGATTGTGAGAGAGAGGAATAGTGAGATACGTTAATATCCCCAGTCCCTTCTTTAGGGATTCTCGCATTCACTGGGGTGTGGTTAGGGATGGCTTCATTTTGTGATGCTGAAATGTTTTTTATAGGACTGCTAGCCTCACTGTCAGCTAACATAATGGAATTTTTGTTTTGTGCTGAGGAATTATTCTCAGCTGAACAGTTCGTAACCAAATCAATGAGATTTGTAACCGAACTAGTGTTAGCGGTTTTTAGCGGCAGTGCACTAGAACCTAGGCTTGCAGCCATCACCAATTGATCCGGTCGGGTATGAATGAGACTGGGGCTAAGTCTTTCCAACAAAGGGATGGAAGTCACTAATGCCTCCATTGTGGGTGCAGGAGTAACTCCCTTCATTGGACTACTTACATCTGTAGCAGCCACAGTTTCAATATTTGCATCGGCTGTAAGAACTGTTCCTGCGCTCACTGGGTAGAAGGAGCGGATATCTGAGGACACTGCGGTCAAAGCTCCTCCCGCCAAACTTTTCAGTCTGGCACTATTTTGTTTCTCCTTAAGTGGCGTGTACTTTAGCCGCTGTACCAGTCTAAGGGTTTCCAATTTTGACGGCATATTAGACTTTAAAGTATATAGGTGATACAACATAAAATATTTATTGCGTTAGACACAAGACAATAAGTTAACCCTCCAGTCCCCTCTGCACTTACTTCAAAGAATAAGTCAGTGTTGGAGATATATTACCATGCACACTTTTAGCACTCACGCTAATCGATCTAGGAAGCACTGTTAGATTTAATACTTTGAATTCAACCCTATGTAAGCATAAGCATAAACTGCGCTACACCACCCAAGCAAGCTTTATCTCAAAAACCTCTTTAAGATGCACTATCTAATTGGAACTAGAATACATGCTCACCGTTCTCCGTTCTCAGTTAACAGCGAACAGCGTACTTTAAAGTACTTAAAGGTGCGCGCGCAGGTGCGCTGCACCCTGGGTATTTGTAGTTGCTGGGAGGGACTGTCAGGGGGCGGGTTCAATAACTCCACACCAATCACTGACTCTCTAAGAATCAAAGAGAAAGGAAGTCCGTGTTAGCACGGCAGCGCACGTTACCAATAAAGTGTGCTAATTCAAGCTAATCAGTGCATTAACACAGCGTGATGGCGTGATGGCATTTTACATTTAAAGCAGCTTGAACAGAGCCAAAAGCAATCACCTAAGTCAGGCAACTTGTGTGTCCCAGAAAAGTACGTCCTCCACCAGGCAGCAGTCCTCTGCAGCAAGCAATGTCCGTGGAACTTCAAAAAGTCTTCCCAGGAAACAAAACGATTTTCGATTTTCAAACGTGTGCCACAGCGAACAGCGTACTTTAAAGTACTTAAAGTACTTAAAGGTATATATATATTTTTAATACACCTTGGCCTGGTTTCTAGTTCATTGTGGCACCGGGTACTTGTTGGGGTTGGGTGTGAGACGGGTTGGAGGCCTTACCAAAGTGAACCAAATAAAAAAAAAAGTGCTTTATTCATTGTGGGGAAAGGAACTTCATGGGTTGGGTGTGGCCGCATAATTAACTGCAACAGTACCCTCTACACCTTCCTGCAGAAATGTAAATCATATGTTATCTCATCTGTTTTTAAGGTCTTCACACTTAGTTTCCAGGTCATTCACAGAGGTCTGCAGGCTGGCTATTTCTTCTGCAGTGATTGGCTTCTGGTTCACAATCACATTCACTGTTTATTCCATTTCATTTACTCCTAACACAATCTCCTAGCGTGTTAATTTCTATCTTCAGCACCTCTACCTCCTCGCCATTCCTTCCTTGATAACCACCATTTTGCACAGCAAACAGTCTTTAACATCTTCTTTATTAAAGGCAATGGGGTACTGCCCCCGCAGGCAAGATCCCTCAGCATATGCCATTTTAGACATCTCAGATGCTGCTTGACCTTGCACAAATTTGTCAATGCTGCCTTTCTGCAATTTGCACAGGGGTTGTGGACTTTTTGCATTGGGGACATCTCCCTACTATGTATTATTATTTTTTATTTTTTTTATTTTTATTTTTGCATTTTGAAAGCGCTCACACAGCCCACAGGCATCGAGGCGCTGTTACAGGAATTGTTCGTTTTTTCAGTTCCGTAATTGTTTTTTTTTTGTCATAGTTGCGTATTTATAACGTGCGTTTCTAAGCGCGGACCCGGGGATCGAACCTGTGTTGCTTAGGGTCGTCTTGCTTCCAAGGTGCGCACGTTGCCGTTAAGCTATCCTCCCAGGCAAGATCCCTTAGAATATGCTCTTTTTCAGACTTTTCATTACCCTCTTCGCGCAGATTGGAGGGCCTTCAGTTTTTGAGGCTGCTCCTGCTCATATGGTTCCATAAGGGGCCTCACCAGTCTGAACCTCCTATTGGGTTCTGCATCAGTGATTTGAGTGCCCCCTGGTCTATTATTGGTTGGATGTTTCAGCCAGCCCATTAGGTCCAGTCCTTTCTCTTTACACTGCCATATTGAGCTAAATAGTGTCTTCTGTATGCCCCCATTAGCCTCCATTAAAGGATACCCCATAAAGGCTTTTGGTTTGTGATGGTGCTGCTCCCTACAGTGCCCCCATCTTACCTTCGTTCGGCCAATGCATCTCCAGAGAGGTCTCCTCGGGTCTTGAGTACAGAAGGACTGCCAGTGTATCCAGCTTCACATGACAGTGCAGCTCTCCACATGGAAGTGCACCAGCTACGCTCTGTCCCCTCTTCCATTCATCTACTATCCAAGCTTTCGCCACACTCCCTCACCTCACCAAGTGCAGTGCATGCTGACTGCCGCTAAGACTTTCCTGAAGGGCCTGCTGTTTTTTCCAGGCGCTCGTGGCGCCACCTCTGCTCGCAGTGATCATCAGCTATTCAGGGTGGTGCCAGCGCCTAATATTTCGAAACAGCTTTTACTCCATGACTGCACCATCCTTCTATCCAGGGGTGGACTGGGAACTAAAAGAGGCCCTGGAAATAATTACTTGGGACCAAAAGAGGCCCTGGAAATAAAGTTCAAAGTGGCCCCATATGACACATTTTCAGCAAGCCCAATGCTTTTCTTATGAGAAAATTTGGAAAAACCACACACAAGAGGCCCAGGGTGCAGAGGCCCACCGGGAAATCTCCAGAGTTCCCTATAGGCCAGTCCACCCCTGCTTCTATCTCACTGCAGAAGTTGGTGCTGCCGCGGTATACTGGTCTGGAATTGTACGGCCAGCATTTCTGAAGAATCTAGGGGAAACGCCTATCTTGTCACCATAACACTGAGCTTCACAGAGGTGTGATTATCCTGCCCGCCATCTTGGCTCCACCTCTTTTGTAAATGTTTAAGGATTTCATTTAAAATCGATTTTTCATTATTATATTTTGATGCTCTTCTTTTATTTCATGGCTAACTGCTGACATAAAGCTTTTTACTGGTTGACTGACTAGAACACCTATGAGCAAATCCACAGAAAATACACAGATTATATTTATAATGCAGAATCACACACTCACTGTCCTCTAAAGACATTTATTGAAACTGTGCCAGCAAGAGAAGATTGGGCTCACCTAGCAAAATACAAATACACCCCCCACCAAAACAGTAGTTACTGCCCTGCCTACATAAAAAAGCAAATCCAAACATTTGGCCTAAAAAAACATTTCCGGCCGAGAGTCAGCTTCCAACACCCAACACAGACAAGGAAGGCCTACTTTCCAATGTCAATGTGGTAGCAGTATAGCTCTCCATGAAATAACTTTGACAAAAAATGTTCTGCGATAGAGATCTGACTAATTTGCTAAAAACCTCTGAGAAGCCACTGTACTAACTTGTCAATTGTTAACAAAAACTAGCTCACAAAGCCCATCAAGGATGTCCAGTGGTGGTCATTGATTAAATGGACTGGCCTGCTGTGACAAATTGGATTCTACCCAGCAGAATTTCAAGAATGAGTAGAGGTTATAATGCACACTCAGCCCTCACAATACTACAAACCTAGAGCTGACACAATCATAAAAGTATTTTTCACATTCTGTGGTAACTTGGGCCAAGGGGTGTAAATGTGAGTTAGAAGCGATCCAAGCAGCAACGCAAAGTAGTCCAAAATAAAGGGAATGTCCAATCAAGGTTCTACAACAACAGATATTCTTCAATAAAGCACACCATCTGCAAAATAACCAAATACAAAAACACTACACAAAACCTACCCCTGAGGAAAGAACAGAGAATAAGCAAGGGTATCACATTGCAGCACTCCAAGTAATGAATCAGGGGTGGAAGGCAAGTAAAAACCACAATGTTCTTTAAAAAGGATATGTTTATTGGATGCAAAAGGGAATTAGTGATCTAACCAGTCTCTAGGGCCCAGAACTGGACCAAATGGGGCAGTTAATACTCAATAATACCTTTTTGCAGTTCTTCACAGTTCAGCAGCACCAAAGCAGACTTCTTCGCTCAGCGTGAGTAATTTGAAGATCACGAGAGGGCAAAATGCAGCACCCATGAGTACTGGTGGTTCAAATGTGTTGAAAGGTTCTTGAAACTACTTCTCCCAGCAATGCAATGGTGATAACACCAGGATCTCAGGTGTCTTGGCTCTCAGGGTGCTGTGAGACCCAATCCAGGGGCTCAGGGGCAAGATGAGTCATTTTGTCATGCTTCCAAACACAGGGGAGGTTGACACACAACTGCAGGGGTCCTTCAACACGTTAAGGTCCTGGGTACCCTTGCGGCTGGAAGAGACGCAGGTTCTTGTTCCAGCAGCATTTCATCCCTACTGATCCATGGAGGTGCTTAAGCGACAAAGCTTCACTCTATCTTTTACACTCAGCGATCACCGCACTGATGGAGGACTTTGGAAAGATCAACTCTCTTAACAGAAGTCCAACCAAATTTTGGAGTCCAAAAGACGATTCCAAGATGATGCAAAGAAGTGGTGGGAGACCCCTTATTTTAAAGGGAAATTGCTGACAGGTGACTGAACTAAAGCTACCCTGCCTTTGTGGTCCAATCCCTGGTCTTGAAAGAAGTGGATTTTGCCCTTCTTATGTTACACCCAAAGTGCTTTGTACCAGAGGAAGTGGAGGAGACAGGAAGGAGATAGTCAGAGAGAAACAAAATGGTGGAAGTTTCCCTGCAGTGTACATAGCCCTCCTGTCTACTCTACCCCCACCCCTTCCCTTCTCAATAGGAACAAAAGCCTTTGAAAATGCTGCACCCTGGTGTGAGGGTACTCCCTTAGAATGGGTGTGCTCCTGTTATGCCTGGGCCCAGGACAGCTGTCTGTTGTGTGATGTCTCTGGCAGGGGGTGTTACCTGTCCTCACAAAGAGATCAAAGAAAAAGCATGACCATTCAGGTTCATGTCCTGCCATTTGGCAGGGTCAGCAGATATGGCTAGAATGCATCTCACCTTCCACAGCTTGCACATGTGTGATATCAAATTGGATGTGCCTATAGTAATTATGAAAATACCACCCACCATACCGTAGCTCAGGTATGGCTTATAATTAAAGAGTATTGTGCCACCAGGAGGTAGGTTTTTGTAACAGGGTTACATATCTTAATTACAGCCTTTGTGCTGCAGAGACTTGGCTGTCATTGCACCTGTCAAATGGGCACCTATGACCTCTGAACCTACTCTCTGCCACTGTATAGGGCAGGCGCTGCAAAAAAGGATAATGATTTAGAAGGAGACAGGTAAAGACATGCTTTTGGAATTTAGCTTATGAAAGGGGAATCTGATCAGCAGATATCACTTTCAGAGATAGAATTATATGTATCATTTTTATTAATGTAATCCAAATCCAAACATGCCAAGGCTCCGACAGCCTTGCCAAATGGCAATCTGTCACAAGCCCCCCATTCAAAAAAGTTGATGCTCACCCTTCTAAGTTTCAGAGTTACCCATAAGGCAAGAAATGAACCAGATGCCATTTGTGCTAGCAGGATGAGATTGAGATTTAGGCAGCATGCCCATGTTAACACTTTGTAGAGAGATGGTCCAATGTCCAAGTGTTATATTTTGCTCAACCCTGGCCCAGTTTTTCCCTGATCCCATTAGCCACCTGTGAAGTGAGACAATGGGGCTGATGAGCAACTTCCAAGCTCAGCTGGACCGAGTCTATTCCAATTCCAGTTTTATTGGTGCCTGTCTGGCATTTATTTCCCTGCCCATAGTTTGGGATTCCAACAAGTGTTGCCCTGAGCAAAGCAGCCTTCCAGTGCTGGAAGGGTGTTTTGCAGGCAGAGGTCTACTAATGTCTCTGTGGTGTCTGAACAGGCACAGATAGAGTAGCTGGTCCTCTGACAGATATGACTCCTTGGGGGTTACAACTTGAGAGAAGTTACCCTTCCTCTCACAAAACAACCCAGTCACAAGTAGTGGATTTAGGGGGATCTGGTGTGCCTCTGATCCTGTCAGTGCCTAGGCAGGACTGCACAAAGCACAAAAATTCTATATTAAATCTTATTGGGGTTTGTTAAAATGTTCTGACAAGTGGTCAGATGTCCCAGCCGCATCAATTGACCAGCAAGAGTGTCAGGAACCAAGTCTGAAAGGAACCGTATAAGGCCTGGGTGAGCAACCAGCTCCTGGCTGGCCCCTGCCCAAGAATTTTTGGGCCCCTTGATTTTGAACTTGCCAGGGATTTTGCCTTGCACCTGCAAAGGGTTTTGGAGGACAGGGCTTTTGCTCTAGGATTTTCCACTTGTTGGAGTGGCTCAGGACCTCCGACCTGCCACTGTTCCCCTGACTACCTCAGCAGACTCACTAGGGTGGGACAGCTTTCCTCTACCCCACAAGAGTCAGCTTGACCCGTGGCTCCAGTCAAAAACTACTCCCTCAGTTCTGGCAGGCTATACTGATCTGAAACATCCCTATCCACCATCTCAGGTTCCTTCTCTATGCTGGTAGGTGACCCTGAGATCACTGACCCCGGTGCTAACACAATAGTCACCTCAGTGGCCGCTGCATCCTCTCTCGCAAGAGTAGGAGCATCCAGGGACTTCAGGTTTGGATTGGGAGGAACCAGTGAGACAGGTCTCTTGCAGGCCTGGTTTATTGCTCTGTGCCTGTTCCCTGTGTTGGAGCAGTTTAAGACCTTCACCCTATAGTTTTCTGCGGTCTGTCTCAACAGACCTATTAGAGTGGAACAGACCTGCTGTTCCATGCAACAGTCAACCTGCTTGGGGACTTCAGTGGGTGACAGCTCACTCAGTTCTGGGTGGTCACTGGGCCATCTCTTGTAGGAGTAGGCACCTCCGAAGCTTTAGACTTGGGCAGTGAGCTATTGGGGACACAGGCCCCTTGATTGAGGAAGCTGCAGGGCCGCAGCCCTCAAGCTCTTACTTCTGTGCTACTCCCCAAGCTTCCTCTCCTGTAACTAACAGGACTTCATCAGGATCAGGGGCATCTTTATCTAACAGACACCCTACTGGAATGGAAGGCATGACTGCAATATAATGTAGGCAGGGTGTGCCCCTCTGATTAAGCCCTATTATTTCCGTTGGAAGTTAATTCAGACCATCAAACCCTCTTGCCTGTGAGTTTTGTCTAGTGCACAGTGCCCTACCTTCACCAGTTGCTGGACAGCTATGACACTAGCAGCAGTATGACCCAGGCTGGGAGACCTTTCCCTGCTTCTAGAGACGCAATCCAGAAACATCTGAGCCTTGGCAGAAACGGGGGCCCCCTCAATGAGCTCAGTACCATTCCTAAACAGAGTGAGGAAACGTTCAGTCACTCCCTGACCTAGTGGGACTTCATCTGTTAAGATGTCCACGATGACTATGGCCTTCTCCTCGAGGGGACCATCACTCACAATGGCCTGCTTGGATTTGCCTTTGCATGCAGCAAATCCCTTCTTATGTGTCAAATCTCCACACTGAGAGCAACCCCTGGTTGTTGACTGTGTGGGTGCCTGAGTGCTTTGCAGTGGGAGTTGCCACCTATGCTGTCCTTGGGTGCCACCACGTGAGATACTGCCTTCCCCACTGTACGTTTGCTGGGCTTGACACTCAAATGAAATTTCCCCACCACCTAATAATGTCCCGAGACTTCTCAACAATTCAGTTTCACTAACATTACTGCCGAGTGGTGGACCCAACCTCTCACATAGATTGTGCAGACAGCCGGTTTCCGGTTTCCAGGCCCTTAGACTATGCTCATTGACAGCCACATCGTAGTAATTAAAAAATACTTTGGAATTGAGTCTAATGTTAATTGCACACTTTTATGGTGGCTGACCAGCTGTGCAAAACACTACACGTAACCCACCAGTGAGGAAATAACAGAGAATAAGCAAGGATAGCACAATGTGTCACTCTAGAGTACACAAACGGGTATCCTTCCCACTGGCTATTCGATTTTCCACAGCACTATGCAGAAAATTCGACCAGGAGGGGACAGTGTCCAGGTGGCTTACGAGTTGGTTGTTCCCACCAAACTCAAGCGCAGAAGTTAACCTTGAAGTGCTTCTCTGTCGATGGAGTTTCAGGCAATTCGGTCCTGCAGCAGTGCTCCACCGGTCATCCAGGAGTTGCAGCAATGCTCTTCCTTCAGCTCGTCTTGGGGTTTTTTCGTTCCATTGGTCGACTCTGCTTTCCAAGACCCAGAGACCTGCTTTTAAACAGTTTTCCCCCATTCATTTGAGCCTGGCTGTCACACACACAGCAGGGTGGCTGTCCTTGCCGGACAGCCATCCGGCCAATCACGACAGAGTGCATTCAGGTGTCCTAGGAGACTAAGCACAGGCAGTTTCGGGCACCTCCCTCACATCCTGTCCACACCATACACCCTTGCGCCAGAGGAGGGCTTCAGCACTGAAGCCCGCCAAAGGCCAATGAACAAAGGGACCAAACCTGGTTTGGCGCACAGAGACAAACACAAGGACCTTTCCTAAAAGAAATGGTGAAAAAAGTCAACCGGAATCTGTTTTTACAGATAGGTCTTGGGTGTCATATTGAAACATGAACATGGCTGACACGATTTTTTGCTACCGTTGTTCGCGGTTGGAAAAAATCATGGTAGTTTGATCTAAACTGCCCCCAGCCATTTAAAGTAGGAAAGGGTAACATTTGATTGTTACATGAGTGTCTTGACTCAGGGGAAGCTAGGCAACCCCTCCAGCACTCTATAGTAAGATAGTGTGTGCTCGGTCAATACATTTAAAGAGACTAGTAAAGTCAATTTAACTTTACATGCTCTGGGAGACAGTAGTCAGAACCAGAGAAGGTATTTAAACCTTGGGAAGTCTAAAAGACATCCCTGTGCCACTGCACTGAAGGTGCTGTGTACACACAGAAAAATATGATGCCTATGGAGTTGTCTTAAAACTCCATAACCAAAGAACACACAAGTAAAACACAAATCAAAATACATGGAAGAGTGGGAAAAAAGGCTAACACTCTTCCCAAAATTGATAATTCTCCCAAACATTGCTGTCATTCCAACAAGGACTGTGTGCCACTGAGTCAGAACGGCATTTCAACAAAAAAACAATACCACATATACACTCAGCAACATTTTAATTATTAACATTTACTTGTACACATTCATACACACCATTAGGAAAGAGATGGGGTAGCAGAAGTGAATACTTATTTTGGGGAATTGGTGATTTGCACAAGTTGGTTGTGAGGAGAGTAAGAGATATAGGTATCACCGTAACGTCTCCCATCACACGGATATTGAGGGGATGGCGGGCTCTGACATGGGGAAGGGGTACACATGCAGGTCTGTCAGGGCAGTTTTATTTTGTCCATAATATACCCTTGTACGCAACCTTTAAGGCGGCACAATTGTTCACCAATTTTTCCACTTTGGCTTCCAGACTGTCCATTTTGCTGTGCACAGAGTTTCTTTCCTTTCCTTTGGCTGCATGCTGTTGTGGAAGGATTGCCGCTTATGATGCCTTGCTTTCCTTTCCAATGTGTTCTCCTACAGAAAAGAAAATGTGTTTGGTGTACATGTAGCAATATATATTACATAATGTATGCTTCACACTACTGTGAGTACCAATGTGGTTAGTATCGTAAGGCATTGCATCATGAAGGAAATATTCTTCCAGCCACTCTTAAGTGCTTGCCATTGCTGCGTAATAAAAGAAACGTTATGCTTTTCTACTATTGTATACTGCAGCACCTGTGCAATTATTAGACAAACTTTAGTGTGCTTACTACTTTGTAGTGACGTTCTGGTCTTAGTACTTTCCAGTCCCTACTCTGGCAGTTCGTTCTTTGTTCCCATGTACAGTAGCAGCGCAGTAAGATTGTTGAAGGCAGACGTCACTTCTCTTGTCGGTGCAGTCTGTTATGGTGTACTGCCTATGCCTTTGTCTTGTTTGCTTCATAAGTACACAATTTGAAGATCTACTCTATTTTCCCTTACCATTCTTGTACATGGTGCTGTTTGTATATGTTCCTTGTTCTTGGTGATTGGTACAACTATGTAAGAGAGCACCTGCATTCCTGAGCAGGTTGGATGTCACCCGATGCCGTCAACCAGACGCATAGTCCATGACTACTGTGTGCATTAACATGGTGTCAGTGTGCTTACTACTTTGTAGTGACGTTCTGGTCTTAGTACTTTCCAGTCCCTACTCTGGCAGTTCGTTCTTTGTTCCCATGTACAGTAGCAGCGCAGTAAGATTGTTGAAGGCAGACGTCACTTCTCTTGTCAGTGCAGTCTGTTATGGTGTACTGCCTATGCCTTTGTCTTGTTTGCTTCATAAGTACACAATTTGAAGATCTACTCTATTTTCCCTTACCATTCTTGTACATGGTGCTGTTTGTATATGTTCCTTGTTCTTGGTGATTGGTACAACTATGTAAGAGAGCACCTGCATTCCTGAGCAGGTTGGATGTCACCCGATGCCGTCAACCAGACGCATAGTTCATGACTACTGTGTGCATTAACATGGTGTCAGCAGCTTCACTATGTTGCACAGTACATCTTTACAAACTAAAGATATCCTGCTAAAAACCAATGAAATTCACTGAAAAACGTTGTTAAAGGAACGTAATGTTTAGTAGCGCTACTAAAAACCTATGCAATTCTATGGAAAAACGTTGTTACAGGGACGTTATGGTTCAAATTAAAAGTGAAAAACCCCAGAAATGTGCACGTTATGGTAATCTAAGCAACCATAACGAGCACTACCACTGTGCACTGCAAGGACTAACACCCATGACATCAAAGATGACATCACAAATGTCATTGATGACATGACTGATGACATCACATGTGTGGCTCCCTCTTTTTTTGTTCAGTGACATATCTACATCATGTGCTTTTCTTCACTGGGCGTCAGGAGCTAAAAATTGAAAAGGTACTCAGAAATGACGCCAGTAGGAAGGAAGTGGAACATGGCAAGTTTAAAAAAAAAAAAGGACACACGAAGCCTTGTCTCATACCTCAAGCAGCAGCACTTTATTTAAAGCAGCATTTGCCTTAACCATCTTTGGCATCTTCAGGATAAGCAATGTGATTGCTAGCAAAAAAGTTGATGGATCATTACGAGCATTGCACGCTAATGATGTGAGCATAATGCTGCAAGGCCTAATAATCTTACTTAGTAAGCCCAATAGTGACCAAACAGGCAAGTGGAAAGCTATACACTTAATAAACAAATTAACCGAATGCAAATAGTGGCCTGTGTTCTTATTCCAGGCATACTAGAACATCCGACCATGTCAGCAAGAACACTTGGGGCCTCATTACAACCCTGGCGTTAAGGGGTTAGCGGCGCCGTAAAAGGCTGCGGCGCCGTTAAACCCTTAACGCCAGATTCCCACTTTAACGCCTGCTTTTTGCAGGCATTACAGTCCATCCCGCTAAGGGACCTTGGTGCTAATTACGGCACCGTAATTTAAGGTGCCGTAATTAGCGCCTTCCCCATTCCCATTGAGCCCTATGGGCCAAAAATGGGAATGGGGAAGGGGCCATGGTGAATGGGGATTTACCACCCCGCCAACCTTGGAATGGGGCGGTAAATCCGCCATCCACCATGGCGGAATCCGGCATGGACCATGGTGCTAATAGCACCATGGTCCAACGCCAGGGTTGTAATGAGGCCCCTTAACTTAGATGGTTCCCCTATGTGAAGGGTCAGAAATGTGAGGTGGACAACTTTGTGAAGGTTTCTCAACAAATGCTCTTTTATTATGTTCAAATGTTGGATGAACACCTCACTAACCCTACCCTGACAAGGATTTCCCCTGCCTAAAATAAACTAAAGAAAACACTTTAACAAAGGATATCTGTCCCTCACAGCAACAGATGTGATAAATAAACAAAGAAATGCATGTTATTTCAAAACAATAGTGATTGGTCTCGGGAGGATAGCTCAGGGGCAACGTGCTCGCTTTGGAAGCAAAATGACACAGAGCAACACAGGTTTGATCCCCGGTCCGCGATTAGAAATCTCTGGGTCATATCAATCATATAATTGAATTTGTAATGTAACCATAGTCTCTTTTTACAACCTGGGTGAATTTCCCTCCCCCAGGTTTAAATGTGATTCTGCTTCACAGTTCAAGAAAAGAAAACAATGAAATCCTGATTTGCAACAATGTTCAAACACAGTGTGATAAAGCTTCAACTGGTCAACAGAAAGTTTCAACTCTGGTACAACTTCAACTTGTCAATAGAGAATTCCAACTCAGTTTGGTGTAAGTTCTCAGTTCACCAATAACAACGATAATTGTCTTGGTCAGGATGATTTGCCACAACTTGCAACTTTTATAGAAATAAAGCTCTGTTGTAACCACTTTAAACAGGTCCTCCTTTAGTATCACAAACCACATACATTGTTTCTGTCAGGGCCACTTATAAGCACTTCTTCAACTTCCACCTGGTTTACTCCCATGCCAGACCCACTCCTCCAAACATTTTGCCATCCAGGTATACTCCCCTGCCCAAACAGAGTTTCACAACAACACATGCTTTTGTGGTCAAAGTCAACTGACAAGAAGTTCACAACATCTTTGTAATAGTTAACAATTTGCAGCTTTAAAACATTCAACAATTCTTCAGGGAAAACAAGACTCACATTGGCGCTCTGTAATAGTTTTTTGAAAATAATGCTCCTTTCCTTCTGGATCCCCTTTTTGAGAAGGGCAGCCTTATTTGCCACTCTTGTTTTCCCATCGCACAAGTATACACTTACTGACAGGGATAGGGTATTTTCCTGCTCCTCACTTTGATTAGGCAATGCAAGTTTACACCAGATTTTCCATTAAGCTGTCCAAAGTATGGGCAAACATTTCACAGCTTAGAATCTTTTCACTAACCCCCTTATGTTGTTGACAACATTTGCTAGATTGTAATCGCCCTGCTTTTAATCTCTCTTGGCTTGGGCAATACTTGTGTGTTAACTCTTAACAATGACACCCCCTTCGGTTGCTGGATTTTTGACAGAATCACACTTTTAGGATTGTAGTCATTTGGCTTTGTTACAATTTGCTTTTGATGCTTTTTACTAGTTTCACGATCATGCAAGTGCTGCACTGCTGCACTGCTGCATTCCAACAGTTTGAGATTAGAAAAGTGCTTTCTGTACAACTTTCATTCATACACAAGTGTTCCTCACTCGCCGAACGCCAGCTCTGCACACCGAAATCAGGAAGGAGCACTCTGGGGTCACTTTCAATCTGTGAACTCACACAGTAAGATGTGCGCTTCCATTCCTCTCGCTGCCTGCAGGGCTTCTGTGTTTGTAGCTCCTCGTGACCATGAAAACTTCTTCCTTTGGTGCGCTGCCACACCTGCCACCTTCCACTGGAGCTCCCTTCGCTCCTGAGGTCCTCTGATGCACACCAGCCACCACAGACAGACCTGAGGCTCCCGGGTGCATATTCCAGCCACCTGAGACAGTTTACCGGAAAGGGAAGTTTCCTCGCCTTCGCTTCCTGCTGCGCAACCTCTGCAGATTAGATCGCGAGAGGGCAAGCTTCACTCATGAATGCTTCCCGCTGCCCAAACTCTGCACTTCAGAAATAGAGAGGTACAGACCCTCTCAGGACCAGCAGCTGATATCTGCCAAATATTGGTACCGGTGTCTTCACTCTCCTCCAGCCTCTGCCTGGCCTGCCTGCACGAACCACACTGCTTCTTACTTCCTCTGCTCTTCTCTCCTCCTATGGCCTGCATATGAGGGGGCGTTTTCAGCCTCTGTCTCTATCAGGTGTGGTTCATTTGCATGAACAATCTGCCACTCCTGTTGCATTATACCTTTTTAGCCATCTTCCTCATCCCAGTTCTTAGGGAATTATGGGATTTGAATATCCTAATGACAAAGTTAGGTTTTTGAGTTTGATTTTTACTTCTATACCCACATCTATTCTTTGTAATATTCTTTAAAGGAATTTTATAAGGATTAGTCATCAGATCTGATGGAAAAGGGAAAAGAAATTCTTCCAAGTCGTTGTAATTCACATTTTTCATTTCACTGTACCTTTGGGCGTCAAGGAGTTCTTTATCTTTCCAAGTCCGTGAGATTTTGAAAGGGTTTTTTATTTCTCCTAAGGCCTCTGAGTTTGTGATGGGTTTCACCCCTATTTACATGTTTAACTTGTGGCACAGCAAAATGTTTATTACAGCAACCATTAGACACACACCAACCATTGCCAGCTGGTAGCCCTATGCTGCACTCTTAATGGGACACAGTCCCCAATGTTATTTTGTAGAGTCTCGTGAGTCTCATCGCACTCCCTATCGGAGAGGTTTTGGGTCACGAGAGTCAGAAATGTAAGAATTCTTACGATGCAATCAGCATTTACTCAGTACATCATATATTCATTAATCAAGATGTTTTGAATCTCTGTCTATTAGCTCGTCTCCAGCAAGGCACCACAATACTGAGCCGAGACAGAATTTAAACAGAAGAAGTATTGTTTATATCAGTTTCACTAAGAACCATTTAAATTAACAACACACTATTTTCTAATAGTGTGGGAAAACATTGTCAACAACAAAAACGTATAGCATATAGAAATATTAGCAGTAGATGGGGTTGAAAAACCGCCCCCACAGGTACAGAGGTATATTCAGAAAATTATATACATTGTAACGTCTTCAATTAAACAAGGAATTCATATATTGCTAAGTAACATTGGTTTGATTGTCCTTCTGAGCAGTACAATTCTTTCCGCTCAGAGTTTTATAAACACACTCCTGTCAATCATGTGTGCCGACGCGTTTCGGATTAAACAATCCTTCTTCAGGGCGGGGTATATTACAGTTTCATGAATGTCCATAAACTCCTACAACAAGGAGGGATATACTAGTTAGGCTTATGGGAAAATAAAGGCTCAATCCAGAAGGTCAATCCAAGCAATCTCCCTCTGGAGCAATCTCTTGTGAAGATCACCCCCTCTCGGTCCCATCTTTACTTGTTCTAAGATCATACACTTAAGTTGAGCAATGCTATGTCTTGCTTCTAAAAAGTGCATTGATACTGGGGATCTGAGACTTTTTGTCCTAATGTTGGACTTATGCTCGGTCCAACGCAGCTTCGCTTTTCTCATGGTAATCCCAACATTATAGAACCCAAAGAGGCCTTTCAGGGCATACACCACATTTGAAGAGTCACAGGTACACAAATGTTTCAATGTTATGGGCTTCCCTGTATAGGGGTGTGAGATTGTGTTACCTGGAAGGATATTGCTACAATGCTGACAGTTTTGACAAGGTAGAGTACCTTTGTGTCTAATCTGAGCCTCAAGTGGCAGTGATAAATCCGCTCTGACCAAACTATTTCTCAGCGCATTGCTGTTCCTGTAAGCAAAGATTGGTAATTGTTGAAAGAGTGGTTGTGTTGAGGTGTCCATTTGCAGCATTGGCCAATTTCTTTGGATGATGTTCCTGATTTTTTTTCTTTGGGCTGAGTATGTGGTAACATAGACCATAGAATCATCCTTATTCCGCTCTTTAGGTTTCAATAGGGTTTCTCTCTCTATGGTAGCAACTTTCTCCTCGACCTGGGTTAAGGTTGTGGGGTTGTATCCTCTTTCCACAAACCTGTGACGTAGAGATGCCGACTGTCTCACAAACTCAGTGTCTTCTGAGATGTTTCTGTGATATCGTAAGAATTGACTAAGTGGGACACTGTCAATTGTCCTACGAGGATGGAAACTCGTCGCCAATAGCAGGCTGTTTCTGTCGGTGGTTTTGGTGAAGATCCGTGTCTCCAGGTTTGCCTCCTTCACATACACTTTTACATCCAAGAAATTGATTGTAGTTTTGCTTGTTACAGTTGTAAACTTAATCCTCGGGTGCATTTCATTCATCATGCCAAAGAACTCCTGTAACTCTTCTTCCGGTCCTGACCAGATACCGAACACGTCGTCAATATATCTCACAAAAATGGTTAGATGACGTAGCCACCTCGCTGATGTTAAGACGTGTTTTGTTTCCAGGTAATACATGTAGGTGTTCGCATACGCTGGTGCCATTGCGGCTCCCATGCTAGTTCCTGAAACTTGCAGAAAGAAGCTGTCTTGGAATCTAAAGAAGTTATTCATTACTACCAATTTAAGCAGTGTCAACACAAATATCTTGTCACACTGACAGTTGGTAGAATTTAACAATAACCATTCCACGGCTTCTAGCCCTGCTTCATGTACGATATTAGTGTACAGTGATGTCACATCCATAGTAAACAGCATACAGCAACCATCACACACTTTGGCTTTGCACAGTCCTCCTCCCTATGGGAAGACACATTCCATGTCTCACCCCAGGGAGACCTCTCATTCCCTGCCTTTCCCTGGAAGGACACTTTAGACAGGGTTTTAGTGTGGCGTCTTTAGGATTCATCACACTTGTCACACATTTCCAATTTAGAAGAATGTTGGCAGCAACTGTAGAGAAAGCCAGAATAGAGGGCAAGAATATAACCACACAGTACTTTAGGATTGGGGCAGCCACAACTGCAGTCCTTGAGGGAATGACGGAGAGTACCATAATTCAGTTGGTGGTCCAAGGCATACAATACCTGCATTAGGCCGTAGTCGTACGTTAGCCCTTCACCTCCCAAACCCCTTAGTCTTAACCCGCAGGACAATTTTAGTTCCCAATCGCACAATAAAAAAATAAAATTCTGATGCATATTGTTTACTTGATTTTGAATACAGAAAGGGTTAAAATAGTACCTGTCACTCATTACTCTATTTTGTATACGTCACAGTGGGAACAGAATTGGTATGGGTTATCAGGCACTCCTTTGTCTCAAGCGCTGCTCGGCAAGATCTCAAGAGGGAGGGCAACCAGGGACTGGGTTTTAAATACACCAAGGTATGTGTGTGCCACAGAGAGTGTGGTAGGGTGCAGGATCCATCCCAGCAATTGAACTTTCTTGAAGGTGCCTTAGTGCAACAATGGATACATTCAATATAATATCGAAACTTGGGTTTCTTTAGACACACAATCATTAATGCCACGTACCACAATAATGTTGCCAAAAATGGAGTGCACTTATCAGATGCTGGCACAGCCCTAATTAGAACCATCATCAGAGAGGCATTGTCAAGTTTGGGCTGCAGTTAGGACAGAGGTGAACATTGCAGGTGGGAGGCACCTCAGTGGTTTGGTGGAGTTATACAGCAATCCCAAGTGTATAGACTTATCAAGGAAAATGGAAGTTGGGCAAAATGGGCCAACATCCTGCAGCCACAATAGGGCTTGTACAGAGGGCTACAGGGTAAATGTGACAGCGTTCAAACCCAAGGGGGAGAGGGCGGGGGGCAGTTGGGAGCCACTGATCAACTGCAGAACTGTCTGGCTACCGGGGCAGGGTTGGTCATGGTGTCTGCCAGACCCCAGAAGGAACAGAACGGAAGTGACCCTTGACTTGGAAACAAATAACACACGCACGCTGGAAGTGAAGTCCTTCATCGGGTAGCAATTAACTTCAATGGCATAATCAGCTTCTCTTAAAGAATCCAGCGCTGATTATGAAGGAATCGCCCTTAAGGCACCTCAATTTGTTTATACTTTTTTCCTGGTTTGTCCCATGTTAAGAAATGAATGAATCAAGTAAAATGAGATGCATGTTCTAAATTAACAGTAGTTGTGATACACCTGTGTTTTGAAGCAAAGAGGTGTGTCTAGTGTGTGCTGCATGGGAGGATGGGAAGAAAAAAAGCAATGATCAGTGAGATGGGATGCAAGAAAGAAACAAAGACATGAAGGAACCATAAGACAAATAGAAACCAGCTCATATAGGCAGAGTCTGCACTGCCGAGAGGCCTTGACCATCTGTGACCATCTGTCCTTTGCATACTTGGAGGAACAGTTATAATTGCTTTGAGGAGCTTCGAGTTAATATTTTAGAGCCATGGTCCCCAGAGGAAAGGTTTTTGAAGGGAGGGCATAAACCAATGACACTGAGAAAGGATCTTAAAAATGTTGTGAACTTAGTTGTTAATTTTGAGCAGTTTGCGTGTTTTTTAAGCATTGTGTTCTAAGCAGACATCACTTTTGCTTTCCTGTATACTTTAGGTTTTCTGCTGAGAATAAAACTAATCTGCATGTGCTAACACAACGTTTTCCCCACTAATGCTGTTTGCCTCCCCAGGACACTACAACTGTTTCCGGGCAACACGATGATTAGCGCTCCTTGTCTGCTGAACATATTGCTATAAAGGCCGCTCCAGTTAGATTCGCGTTTGTTTGCACTGTTGTCATGACATCGTGCACAATGATTGCATCCCATTTGCTACTGGGCCACATTCCCAAGTGAGCTGGCATGATTAACCAATAATTGAAGGTGACGAGTAAACTGCCATCTTTTGTCTTTCAGTTTGAATCTCAAAATTCATTATTGTTAATTAATATTGGAGGCATACTGGGAAAAACATTCAGAATCCTTCATTATTCAGGTATTACACATACACTGCATTTTTTGAATACAAATAAATGCAGTGTACAGATTTGTGATTGAATTAAGAAAACGAGTATGATGTCAATGCGTTACATTTAATTTAAGAATTATTTTCTTTCCTGTTGTAATGATATGAATACAGGTGGGCCTCTGTGAAAGCAGTATCCTAATGTGTATTTGTTGTGGATTGTGAAGTTACTGGCAATGCTAGTTTATAATAAAAATGAGAGTCAAGTAAGAGTGTACAATGAAAACACATTTCTGCGTTTTCTGCCAAGCCAGGCAAGGCTCTGTTGAAAGTTACACAAAAGAAGGGAACCGCAAATCACTTACCTGTGAAAATGTGGGTTGTGATACATGATCCCACAAAGTGCCCACAAGCCACAGTGATGTGTCCATGCAAAATGTGTTCTGTGAATCCATCAACATGCAAACTCCTGAGATTGTGTTCATTTGACACTTGTAAGTCAATCGTATACTTTATTTCGGGTTGAAGCACAAAAAAGTGTCAATACGAATAACAAAATACAAAGTGTAAAAAGTTAATATTACAGTACAGTTGATTAAAATATTGTCCATAACAGGCATATTGTACAAAAACGTATTAAAATACAAGTTAAAAGTGGAATTATCAGAAACAATTGAAGCTTATAAAAACTGCCTAAAATACAATGGCCACATTTTTAAAAAAGTACTCGGAGTAGACCATTCACTTAATTGTTCGATCTCACCCGCCACGCTTTAACTAAATAACTGAATTCAGCAAAGACAATGCCCTTATGGAATGTTAATTTGCAAAAGCCTAATGCATCACAGACAAAGTAGGCTGGATATTCCAAAAGGACCAGAGGAATCCACCTGCTCAGTAGTTACGCGCACTTAGGACATTCCAAGAGGAAATGTGAAATATTCCCCATATAGGATTGATATAATTTTTGTGAATCAAGGGAAAAGTGATTTCTTTTTTTTATGCTTGCATTCTTGGTTCCAGCATAATTGAAATATATTCTGCAGTTGTGTGAGTTCATCTCAATACTTCCATTAGCACCAAAGAAAGGCCATTTACTAAAATAACTGCCCACTGGCGCAAACTGTTTGTCCATCATGTAGCACATGTCCCTGCAGATAGGACCCCTTATTTACACATATATATCTGCTCTCTCCTTATGCATATGTATGTGTTGATCGAACACCTGCATCCAGTGGGTGGAGGGCTGGCATTCCATTTCCACACATGTGGGTGTAGGGCACGCATTGAACGCGTAACGGAAAGACCACATTCAACATGTCTCTTTACCCTCCACAGAGCATTCGAGGAATGGAGGCCACATTGCAGAAGGAACACATGTTAGAAAATGTCACCTTTGATGTTTTTTTTATTTGTTTTGATCAAATAGATCTTTACAAAATATAAAAAACAACTTTATGCCGATTTACTACGATAAAAATACAGTTTCTTGTAAACAATTCCACAGAAATAGAGGACAAGCCTTTAAAAAGAAATCAAAAAAGATAAAACAATAAAAAAAGAAGAAAGAAGAGAAAGAAGAAAATAAGAAACCTTCATTACCCTTGAACACCTGCAGCCCAATTCTACACTGTTAATTTCTACTGCTGTGTTAAGCCATAATATCTAGAGAAACATTAATCCCAGTCTGCCCAGCACTTGAATGGGTCAGGCCAAGTTTTAAAAGGACCTGGCCCACTGCAATTGTCAGGGCAGTGTTGTGTCCCGAAATCAGGCGATTCCAAAAGTTCTCTGAATGCAAGCACTCCATTTTATGCACACATTTCCCAAAGTAAAGAACTCTAGTCTCCCAAGTATCACTTTTTGACTCACGGGTGTCACTCCCCAGCAAGCCTAGAAATGTTACATTTTATTTATGGACAGAAACTGGACAAACAAAGAAGTGTGTTCATGTAATAGGTATATATATGAAATATATATTTTATGCACATTTGTCCCAAACGTAAGTGGCAACATGCATTTTGCCAAAACTATTACAAATGAAATGCTATCTTGCACTTCTAATCAATGATATTTTATTGGCAGTACATTTTTGGCATTGCACTTTTGCACATTGCACAGTGTTTTTTTCAAACAAAATGTAATTTCTGGTGAGGGATGTTAAAGTTTACCATAATCTGAATAGTTTACAAATCCATATTCCTAGCAGTGTCTTATAGACATTAATCAAGTTTACAAAATAGTCAACCCACAGAACCAATGCAATTTAGACACCTTGTGCTGTCATCTCAATTAGTTTCCAAACATCCAATGTCCTACAAATTAATCATTTATGGTTCCGGAAACACAAAATGGTGAACATATTTTCTTCATGAGCAGGCAGCAGGAGAGACTTTATAGATCATAAACAGCCCTCTTCTCTCACCTAAACTACCAAATGACAGTCTCTTTCAGTTCTGCTCATTCAACACTTACATTTGTCAAGAGAAACCTTCTTCCAACCCACATAACTTCAAAATGTTGAATTTGATTTAGGTGCAACTCTGAAATGCTTTTTTCTTGTCCTTACACAAGAGACCTCAATGATGCATCTGATGTGCACGATCAGCTGTTAAACTTGTGGACAAAGTTATTCAATGATAAATATTCTAAGTTCATAGTCCTACCACATGAAATCATGTATTCACAGAAAGGAGAGTTTACGACCAAGACCAATCATAACTCAAGCATGATCATCTGTCTTGGTGTTTTGTTGGCTAAACCTAAGGCATGGTTCAAAGGGCTAGATTCATCACTTGCACAAACAACGATACACCTTATTCAGAAATGGCATTTGAATGTATACATCATACATGTTGAGACAAATCCTGGTAATTTGGACCTTTTTCCCAAGAGAGAGGCACCTCCTTTGGGACTGGGAAGGTGAACCCACTATACAATACCCTCCCCAGGGGTCAGGGCAAGCAGGATCCCACTTGGGGTGAACCGGTCTGGGAACCAGGAATACACAAGTCAGGGTTCCTTCCCACCTCCCTCCTGTTTGGAAATCTCAATGTCTATGGTATAATGGGAAGTGAACCTGTCAATAATAGATAGGGCCCTTTTAGAGTGGATGGCTTAGTTACTGACCTGTACTCGTTCCCACCGCCTGGAGAAACAGCTGACCAATTAAAAATGTTCTGTCCTACCAGGGAGGAACTTAAGACCAGCAGGAAACCAGCTAGAGGGAAGAGCATTCGGCAGAGAAGCTACTGGCAAGTGGGAAATACCGAGCTGCGTGAGCGCAAAGGTGATGGAGCCCCTCCCTTACAGATAGTAGGAGAATGAAGAGTGAAAGCAGCAGCATGGTGGGTGGAGAGTCCAGGAAACCTGCAGAATTCTGCTGCTTGCTGTAAGGCAGAAGAAATGGACAGACCAGTCCCAACGAAGTGGAAGACAGCAAAGAAGACACAGGAGCAATTGGTCAGCATCCCACAAAGGTGGCAGACCAAAGAGGCCATACATCTTGAAAAGGAGGAACCACAGCAGGAAGCATCAACTCCCTGACCAAAACCAGGTCGGAGTCACTGAGTCACGGAACCAGGCTCACTCGAGATCTCAACGCTCAGGAAATGAACTGCCATGGGCAAAGAGGTATGTGACCTTATACTGAAAGCGGACAACAGGAGGTGAGGCCACAGGCAAGCCCAAACCGGGCTATGAAAATATGTACTCCAGAAGACAGAAAGCAGCTAATAATACTATAAGCCCGTATAGGACTACAAGTTCCAGAATCCCAAAAAGGGAAGGAAAAAGGGAATAGAAATCTGCTAGCCCTTGGTGGGCTTAGCACAAGAATACCCCAGGACGGGTTGAGACAAACCAGATAACAAACTGGGCTAACCAGGCCCCCAGCCCTTGGCAGGTTGAGCACACACATATCCCAGGAAGGGCTGGACAAAACAGACAATAAACTGGGCTAACCAGACATCTAGCACTTGGTGGAGCGAGCACACAAGTAACCCAGGAAGGCTTGAGAGAAACCAGAGAACAGCCCAGGGTAACCAGGCTCTTAGTCCTTAGTGGGCTCAGCACAAGAGTACCCCAGGAGAGGTTCAGAGAACAGGACATCAAACCGGCATAAAAAGGTCCAAATCCCACGTTGCACTGAATGCATGAGTATCCCAGGAGGGTTAATAAGGTAATAAACTGGGTGGAGCACGGCCATAAAACACCAGAGGCTGAGGAATATATAAATCTAGAACAGAGCATTGTAACCCGGACTACCCAAGTCCAAATCCTAGTTGAGTTTTGGAAGGGGAAATATTTGTATGAAAAAAGTTCTCAATCTATGAACGCTCCCGTCCCCTGCACTCCCTCAAGCCAGACAATCAGCTAAATGATTTCAATCATCATAAGATAATATTCAATAAAACATTTGATACAAAGGTATCCACTGATTTCAGTTGCAAAGTTTTCTTTAATGTTAAGCCATGTATTCTTACTCAAATTGCGAATAGTTGTTTTTTTTGCAACCGAGCTAGCGATGAGAAAAGATGCAAATGTTGTCACTGTAACTTGCACATATGAGCACAGAAGTAATGGAGAGAACAGAACATTTGTTAATTACAAGTGTTTCTAGTTCCAAGGTGCACCTTTATCCATTACACCTTTGACCGCCATGTCATGATGCAAAAAACTATACTTTCTGAATGGAGACCAGGGACGTCATTTCACCAAAATGCCAGGGGTAGCGGAAGTGACATCACAACACCACGCCCCCAAGAATGATATAACAGGAAGTGATGTCATCTGACCACGCCCCTGTGTGATATCACATGAAGTGATGTCATTTGACCACACCCCCGCGTGACATCACAGGAAGTGGCATCCTAAAGCATTATCCCTCGGTACACTAAGAAAAATATGGTTACGATATCACTGTATTGTGACATTTCGTACAAGATTGGATCATCATATGTAGTAGTGTGTCAAGGTCTGTGTTGCCATGGGAAGTGTATGAACCCAAATCCCCTCTTTATGTGGATCCGCCCTGTTATCTCAACAGGACTATAGAGCGAAATCACATTCGGGACAGGGGCAGATAGGCAGGTATGGGGATAGGGGAAAGCCAGGATAAAAGGGGAGAGGGAGAATATTTCAATAGAGAACATGTATTCTTCTAGTCAAAGGCATCCACAGTCTTTAATGATGTTGGCACTTACCCCATTTTCTTCTGATTCGACAACGTTGTGTTGTACTGTTTGCAGTTGTTGCATGGACTTCATTACTCCTGCACAAACAGCCAGAAGCCTGAAGGGGGTAAGAAACACATGAAATGCTGAAGGGAGAACACAGGGGATCAGAGGGGTGGGGGGACTACATAGAGTAATTTGGGGCAGCTCACCAACACTATTTTTACTGAAAAGTGGGGGAGCTCAGCATAACAACAGTTTGGAAACCTTAACCTCTGAACCCAAACACTGATGGTGTACGTCCCATCATTTAAACCAGCCAACAGTTTCAAAGTATCCTATACTCGAAGACAGTCCACAATAACCCAGTCCCCATGCCCTGAATGTGTGTTTAGCTTTACAATAACCACCAAGGTTCGCTTGAGCTCCTAGATACATCTGTCCCACATTAACCCCTGTTATATCCTTTTCGCCCCTGGAAAATCCTGCTTTCTGTCCTCTCTCGCTCAAGTACCTACACGCTTCGTACAATACGGATTTAGACTTCCCTCCTTCCGTTAAGCCTCTACCAGTGGCCCAGGGCCTGTGGCAGCACAGTGGCGCTGCAGTCGAATTCCCAACCGTGCGTTGAAGCCATACATGGCAGAGGGCGCTATACAAATATCAAATAACACAATATTGTGGGGGAAATGCTACGCTTACAGGCATTGCCGGTCTGTCCGTACGACATGTGAACTTCTCAAAATGGTCTGATACCAGCCATGACCATGGCCCAATTGCTGATGCTACCAGCACCTTTATCACCTGACTGAAGTTGTGCCCCGAAGCCCACAAGTTCTAAATTGCACAGCCTGTGCCTCTGTCTGTAAACAGGAGAATTCTTAGTTTAAATCATTTCGTGGAGCCTTTGAGTCTTGCGACCAGAACTACGTAGTTTTTTAAAATGTGTATTCACACACACCCGACGACCCAACCTCAGCCTGGGCCTGTGGTGCGCCACGGTCGCAGGAGAGGGCTGGGCACCATCAGTAACACTGACCACACACACGCCGCAGCACCCCCACGCACGAATCCCACCCCCCACCTTCAAGTCTCACTGTGTACTCACCGGGCCTTGCTGGAGGACCTGCAGCTCAGGAGGCGCGCTGCGCATGTCTTGCATCATGCAAAACAAACAGAAACAACGTGCAAAATGGAAGACCGGCAAGCACACAGCACAGCAAGATAGCTGTGGCCACGCCCCTCGTCTGATTGGATGGACACCAGAGGACACAAGAGATTGACAGGGGTCGCTGGCCCATCGGCAGCGGTCGCTCCTGCGACCTCTGGCGACCCCTAAATGACGTCCGTGATGGAGACCTTGCGGCTCAGAGGTTAGATTATGCAAACTCAGACTGGATTAAAGGCCAATGCTCAAAGTGCCATCCCCTGATTCTCAGATGGGTCAGTTTTCGTTTTTGACAGAATGGACCACTTTATGGCCAGAGTGGGCCAGTTACATAAAATGCAATACTAGTTTTAACCAATGTTAAACACCCCATTGGATAGTACTCAAACAGTCTGTTCTGTATAGTAATGAATTGTAATGTGTGAATGTGGGCCACTTTTTCATTGGTGCCTGGACCGATTTATGTCCCAGTCCGACCTTGGCTGCTAGAGCCCTTTCGTTCTGTGCTATAACATGTGCTGCTGTTCTATTCTGCAGTGAACATTTGTTCTGCTACTGTGCGAACATGTGAACAATATGCTATTAGTTTTGTTTTACCATCATCATAAACTGTGCACGTAAAACCATTTTGAACAGAAAATCATGTTACTTCTAAAACTTTTTCAGTGTTCCTGTCTTCCAGAGCAGTGCTTGGAGTCATTTGGTTATAAATGTGTTGCAGAATGTGTGTGTGTTCTGCTTTCCAGTCTGATGATTGAACATTAGGTTTCACTAACGCATTAAGTATTCTTTTTACCAACAAAGCATATCTATGCACACACGTGTCTGTGGTATAGCAAGCCAAGGAATGCTTGGAATTGTATCATTGTGTAAGGATTCTGCGCGTGTGCATATTATTCTATACATTGTGAAGAGTGCCACCCTCCTCTTAAATGTCAATGGAAAGCATAAAGATGTAAATATTCATTGTACATTTCTTTATTTTTATTAATTGAATGTATATATTTATGAAGCCAAATTGTTTAAGATTAAATCCACTTTTTCTAGATGGGTGTATAAACTTCATCTGTACAATAGATGTCATGTATGCTTTGCCAACAATTTCAAATGCCTTCTAGCAGGCTCTATATTCTACTCGGATGTGTTCCTGGGATGTTCTTGTACCCCAGAGGAATTATTTTGAAACAGTAATATTTCCATTGGAAGGTGAATGCAAGGTTTTTGGAACTCTCTGCTTCTAAAGATTGTGTTAAGAACTCATGTTCATTAGGAAGTAATGCCAGTCTCCCTGCAACATCACATTTTGCAGGTACTCCTTTAAGGAGTGGCACCTTTGTCCCTTTAACCTTGGGATCGTTTCCTGCCATCTATGGATAAGCCTAAACTCATTCTATGGTTACCCCTTGGATGTTTATTATGTCCCTAATGGTATTCGTTAACACTGTAATCGATGGAATGTCTTTGAGCTGCAAATATAATTCCAGCTATCACAGTTCTCCGGAGGTGGACTACAGAGACTTGGCATAATCATTGCTAGTGATATATGTCTTTGTTGTAGAGTGACCTGGGGAATTCTGCCTCAAGTTGACACAATTTAGTGGAGCGCCATATTGGTATCTCCTCTTGCTTTGCTGGGCATAAATCCAGCAGAGCTTTGAATGTAAGGAATGAAAGTCACCCTTTTTCACTAGATGGAACATTAAGTGGTGTTGGATCAGCTCTTAGAGCTGCTATCTCTGTAGCACCTGTTCCAACTTTGTCAAAGTGTTGCCTCCAGATTATATACTGTAAACTGTATATAGATCAGTATGCTTTCTGTTTGGCTGAAATCTGATTAGGTGTTCTAAAATCAAACCCTCTGATGTCAAGCGCCCAGGTCTAGCAGCATTTTCTAAGATTTCTTAAGATCCCGCCCCAAGACTCAAACAGCTTTTAAATGTATGTGTGCCAAATTGTATGGCTTGTCAAGACCCAGAATAGGTGTTTGAATGGATGGGTGCTAAATAATACGGGTCACTGGGAGCTGCAGGTAGATGTTATAGGTGCAAACTGCCATGATTGTCAACATACCCTGCATTCCAGAACCTTACCTCCACCCTTAAAGGTGGCCTAAATGCTCGCTTATGCATGTTGCATGTTTTGCGACAGAGAATAGTGCTGTACATGAAGCAAGGCTCTGGGAAAAGTTGGGGCTTGGTGCTTGAGTGCACAAGAAAGTACTACCCTTGAGCACCTGATATGCTTTCTATTGGACAGCAATGTTGTCATGGGTCTACCTTGTGGGTGACTCTATGTATCAACAAATTATTATTATATTAACCATGAAGTGTGTGCTAAACATGACATGCTGTCAAGATCTTCCCTAAATAACTTTATCAGTAACCCAAAAAGTGTTTGATTTGTGAAATAGTCTTATATATTGATACATAGAAACACATTAACAATGCTCTCATGTATGCATAAATGAGCTTTAAAAATAGACTAGTCAAACAATATATTGTTCCTAATATTATCAATAAAGTAATTTAGTAGATGTCCAGCATCCTACTCTTCTAAAATCCTAAAACTACCAACAACCAATCAAAAAGGTGAGTGTAGCCATTGTGGCTAAGCAAAACTTAAAATCAGACTCACAACTGCGATGCTGCAGAATGGCAGGTCAGATGATAGGTGTGGATATACAGACCATCCTATGGATAGCCCATTAGGTGGAAAGGGTTAAACACTTTGCCAACAAGTCCAAGACTTCTTTGGGCAGTAAACTAAGAATCGACTTAAAGTGAGCTGTAACCATGGTAAAAAAAAATATAGGTTAAAATATATGTGCAAAAGTGGCTTATTTCAGCCCCCAGAATATTGAAACAGGCATAGAAATAAAAATTAAAAAAAAACATTTGTAAACATTTTGATCCCATTTATCCCATGAACAGTCAGTTTTGTAATTTAGCTCTGCCTACACATTTTTGAAGCACACATTACAATCAGAATGTGGACTAATCATTAAAGTTTCCACATGCTTTCTAACCCAGGCAGGACCTTGTGGGTTGGAATATCTCCATACTATTGCCCCCTCAGGATTCATTGGGGGTAATTCATGGAGTAAATGTACGCCGAAATCAGTGGCGCAACCAGGCGCAAGCGTGAACAAGCCAGCACACGCGTGCGAATCGCACGCATGCGATTCATGGAAGGACCTGCGCGTATAATTTCCGGGATGTGCACCAAAACCACGCGTGGCGCAAACCCGCGCACTCGTCATTTCCACATCCAGAACGCCGTGCGTGACATGCACAGCGAAAGCACACAACGTCAGCCCACACATCAAAAAGGGGGCAGAGCAAGGGGCAGAACACACGGAATGGGGAACAACGCGTGAAAATAAGGGCGTAAAAGGGGAAGTACCGCTGGGAATTACACGGAACACCCACACGGACGCGACCTACGCATATTCAAGGAATCAAATAGGGAAAACCTGCGCACGTCAAAACACACGCACACGCACAATTATGTCTGCCACACGAAAGCAGGCGGAAGCGCCCTTGCGCAGTATAAAAGTGCGCGCAAACCACAAACAAGCATATACAGCTACAATGAATGTCCCGTTCCTCGCAGCAGTGATCGTGGAACACCACAGGAGGAGAATAGCCAGGCCCCGCATTTATTTTCCCAGGACCAGCCTTTTTGGGATGCCTGATGACCAGGTCTATGGTAGGTATAGGTTTCCACCTCATATCATCCTAGAGCTGGTCAGGGGGTGGGAGGATGAACTCACATCACCCACCATGTGCTCCCAAGCATTGAGCCCCTTGGAGAAGGTGCTCAATGCACTGCATTTTTTGGCCACTGGGTCATTTCAGCAGACAACTGCCATAGTGGGGGGGTCTCACAGGCCACGCAGTCACGCTACCTACACCAGGTGTTGGCAATCATCACTGCGCGCCCCTCAGTCCGCTGGCACATATACATGCCCAGAACACCCGCAGAAAGGCAGGCTGTGGTCCTGGACTTTTACAGGGTGGCACACTTCCCCAAAGTGCTCGGTGCCATAGATTGCACCCATGTGGCCCTACGTCCACCTAGGGCCACTGAGCACATCTATCGAAACCGCAAGCACTGGCATTCCATCAATGTGCAGGTGGTATGCGATGCCAAGGGGATCATCACCTCTGTATTTGCAAACTTCCCTGGGTCCACCCATGACAGTTTCATATTCAGAATGTCCGCACTGAGCCGGGTCCTGGAAGCTGGGAAGCATGGCGACACATGGCTCCTAGGTGAGTACAAATGGCTGTCCACATGCATACATGTCACACACAGACAAATACAAAAGCCCCACTAATGACAACTATTATCACCTTACCAGGGGACAGTGCCAATCCTCTGAGCACCTACATGATGACGCCCATACAGAACCCACCACACCACCCCAGGTAAGATACAACGCAGCTCATTTTGCAACTAGGGCCATAGTGGAGCACACATTCGGAGTGCTCAAGTCATGCTTTCGCTCCCTTGACCGCTCTGGTGGACAGCTACTATATGCACCCCCAGTAGTGTGCAGGATCATTGTGGGAGCATGTGTCCTGCACAATGTTGCAACACGGCATGGCGTACCGGTGGACATGGTGGTGCGCCCACATCCCCAACCACACGCATGGCTGCTGCGCATGGGAGGGGAAAGGGCATGTGGCGAGGCAGCTCGTACCCAGCTTGTGGACACATTTTTCACCTAAACTCCAACCCCTGCGGAGTGCACACAGGCCTGGCACATACCAGGTCACAATCGATGATGACAAAGGGACAGTTAACTGTCACTACCTTACCACCCTGAGAATGTGTCCACGGAAGAGCCACATTGTGTGCATCCCTGGCTAATTAAACACAACCAATCCCGTGTGACCAAAAGGAACACATACAGGTGCATATCCCACCCACACCCTGCAAAACAGGCCATGAAAGCACTGCTATGCCACCCAAACCCTCCCAACACTCCTCAACCCTGACTGCCACACCATACCATGGCATGCAACGTGAAAACATCAAACCATATGCACAACACATGACACAATAGTCATGAAGTGCCATGTGCGAAATGTAAATAGGCACAAGACAATTGTACCTCACATGGAATTGGAAAAAATGAGTGACCAAAATCTCACACCCTGAAAACGGTGCCACAAATGCATGCCACCAGTCGTTCAAGGAACAAAAGTCTGAATACCATTTGCCATGCATACTGGACAATAGCAAATGCCCATATCAAGTATCACACACTGCACAGCACAGTGTTGGGTATTTTGTGTAGATTTGGGGCCTGGTGGTATTTTCTTACCGCTTAAAAAATAATTTAGCAACAATCACTCCTTGTATTCAGATTGGGTTATGTATAATAATAATAAAGTGGATATGCATTATTTCAGTACACAGACATGCGTGGTTGGTATGCGTGGTTGGTGGTATTTTTGGTGAGCATAATTCCTTTGTTTTATTTGTGGCCCCAATATCCAGAACCCCTTATTTTTGTTTAGATTGTTCGTGTGATCACTAGAGAGACCTCAGGCCTACATTTCAGAAATACCACATTTTCATTTTTAGTGTGCCACCATGGGCAATTCTCACTGAATTATTTACAACAGCGAGTTAACATGTGGTACAACACTCACTATTTTATATACAATAGTGAACTATGTCCCGGGTCTCTATTTCTGCTGACTCATTTACCTTCAGCAGGCTATTTCACACACACAGTTATTTATAATTGCTCATACTGAATGAAATCGTGCGCACAGCTGCAGCCAAGTCTTATTTTTAGCTACCTTAAAAATGACAATTGCACTGTCTAAACATCTCCCCACATCATCAGCACTGTAATGGTAAATGCACAAAGGAAAGAGAAAATACAACACACTACCCGTCTGCTTTCAGATATTTTTGTGTATTATAAAAATTGCATTTAAACACGATCTTACTCTTTTTACAGAAATAAATGAAATAGCACAGTCAACATTATCTGTAACAAAATGAGAAGAGGGCGACAAGAACAGTCGCAACATTAAACCTGATGATAAAACACTGGAATTCTTTCTTCTACACTGACTGAATAGTTTCGCAATCATGCACACTGCCCCCGTACTTTGCAATGTATAATTACCTAATCCTTTCAGCATGTGAAATTCTTCGGCTGGTCACCTTCTGGATGTGGCAATTCCCTCTTCAAGCACCCCCAGTGAGAACAGGCATCTGCCGTTACTCAAACCGGGGATTATTGTCTGGGATTCCCAGTCTCTGCAGCAGTACAGCTGGGATCTGCTTTTTCAATCAGGAACTCCACAGCCACCAGTCAGGTCTTTCTCCAAGCTATGTAAAAATGTATTCTGCCTCTCTCCTTCCCCCAGATTCTACAGGAAAACTTGGTTACAGCCTCTAATATGATGCTTGTCCAATAAGAATCCCCTATGTCCTATCCTCCTCCTGCACACAATAGAAATCTTTTACAGGAAGCAACTGTAACAAAACTGATTTCCTGCTTATTTGAATCTTTGCTTCCTGCCAATACTGTGGACAAAGCAGCACAGAGAAAAAAAAATCTGGATGCGCGTTTAAAATGACTTTCAGAGCCTGTCTTTTCCATCCATTTTGCACTGGAGAACACATTATTTTTTAATGAGTTAGCATGTTAGTTTTTTGTTAATGAGGCTAGTTCAGTAATCCTCAAATGTGTCTCCTGCAACAGAGGAATTTCAGGTAAAAAAAATATATGCTTTTAACTGTGAAAAAACATTATTTGCATTTTATATGTAGAAATCGTTTTTGACTGCATAGCCTGTTTTCATTTACATGTCCATGTTACACTGGCAACACATGCCTTGCTGTACCACCTTATAGCAATGCACCAAACCTATGCAGTGGTGCTGCACTTCAAAAAACATGCTATACATTGATCCTGTGCAGTGGTGCTTTGCTCTGTGCTCCCAAAACACGCTAAACAATCCTACAACAGTGAGTGTGCATTGCATTCCTGAAAACACCTTTGCATCATTTCAAAAAATGCCATACAACCAAATATCCCCCTTCCATGCATGTCCACAAATAATGACTCTGAACTGAACATGGATTGTTGTGACACAGCATGCATGAGAAGGCAATCTGGGTGCAATGTCTCTGGGTGCAGTGTTGCCTAAGTGTATTCGTCCATATGGACATGTCCACAATACATACATGTAAAATGAAGTGAATGCCAGTGTCCCATACACAATACATATGAACATAGCACCAAGGTCCTCCCTGTGTCTCAAACCTCACCCATCCCCTAACACGTCCAGATAATTCACTAGATTGCATCAGCCATTGACCAGCAGAACATATCATGTACAGAGTACACCACATCGGCAATGGCAGACAGTGACCCATCACTGAATCATAGAAATCGATGAAATGAACAACACACAAACCTCATCAATGTGCATCAATAAGGGTGTCAATAAATGAGAAGAACAGTACATTCCCACATGTCCTTCAAACACTTCTACAGTGTGAGAATGAACTGGAAAAGCAAAGCACATATAATAAATGCCAGGACCAATAAGGGAGAGCCTAGAGACGGATTGTAGGATGACATAACTAGCATCAACATTTCCATGCATGACGGGAATAGTTGCAGTGCGGGAGTCACATAAGGAGGGGAGTGACGGAAGAGGATGGAAGAGGTGAGGAGAGTAACAAAACAAGTGACAAACTATGGTAGCTCTACAAAGATTCAAAATAGTGCTGGGGTGGTGGAGAAGAAAGACAGAAGGGAAAGGGGGAAGAGATGACCTGTAATCAGTGGTGGAGGGACTAATGATCAAATAAGCTATCAAAGCAATACTGGAAATGCTGAAGGTGGGGTGTTGAAGGACGGAGGCAGAAGGGCAAATGTCTGCAAAGAACAAGCACCTACGTATCACTATGGTCAATGGCAAGTGGGCTAGTGTTTGAAAATGACAGCCAGAGTACAAGGAGGAGGCCAAAGGGGGGTGGACAGGGTGAGGTGGGAGAGAAGGGAGGAGGGGGCCAAGCTCAAAATGACCAATGGAGGAGATGGTGAAAGAAAGCACACACAGGTGGCAGAGGGAAATCTGCTGGTAAGGAGAGTAGGAGACATGATGATGAAGGGGGGGAGACAGAGGGACACTGACAAGGGCAGGGGAGACAAGCAGTCATCAAGTGACTGAAAAGGCATGTTGACAGGTCTAGATAGGGGCACCTTAGTGGGCCTTTGATAGTGGTGGCAGGCCCAAGCATCCTCATTAGCCAGATTGTCACAAGGGCCAAGTGCAAACAGGGGGATGGGGGATTAGGCCCAGGACACAAACTGACAATTAAAATGACAAAAAATGTAGTCATAACTCAGATGTCACATCCAAACACCAGCCAGGGCTGGAAAATGGCCAAAGTGGTGCCAGCAAGGAATGGATGGTTGTTGAAATGCGTGGTGACAGGGGTAACTCAGCGTGCAGCCTTCATGTGGCATGTCAAATTCACTGTTGGAAAAATGTCCCAATTCCACATTCGCTGCACATGGACACCTCCCACCATCAGTGTGTAGTATGCAGACAAAGGGTGCACGGTACCAGCTACAGCAGGAAGTGCATCAACATACACATTCAATATACAACAAACATCTCAATCAACAAGAGGAACTGTGCAGTCAGCTCAATACTCACCGAAGTGAACTGCAGACATGCATTGGAGAACCCATCTGGAATATCCACTAGGGTTGTACATACAAGTAGGACTGCAGGCTGGCCACAGATATGACAGAAGCCCAATGCCCATGTGTGATATGCTGTTACACCGAGCCATCCTTGCAAGCCCATGGAAAAGGGAAGCAGGACTAGCATATGTGTCCGGACCCCAAGTAGAACACATACACAATACAAGCCTGAATGGCCCCAGCAGGAACATACAGTGGATGCCTTCCGATGCCACAAAGCACCACACTGTCACATGTATGCACAATAGACAAGATAAATTTGAAAAAAATATGATCCAAAAGAAAATAATAATAAATCAAAATAATGCATTGAAAGAAATACAATGAAAAGAGTAACAAATGAAACAAAAGCAAAATCAACGAAAAAGAAGAAAACATGAAAAAAACATAACATAAATTAAAGTAAGTCAAATAATTCAAAAACAATAATAAAATAACCGAAATTGTAATTCAAATGAATAATCAAAATGAAAAGATAACATACTTACCAGAAACCATACAAATTTGATTAAAAATCAAAAATATATTCTGATTCAAAACTGCTGGAGAAAAGAAAAAAGAAATTTGCAGGAAAAAAAATAATAAAAAATGGCCATATATGACCCAGGGGGTTGGGGGGGCACCCAGGAGGGGGGAGGTACAGGGCGCACCTCTACACCCACATGCGTAGATGTCGATGTAAAAAAAAAACCTCAATGGGCTCAGCGCCTGCATGGCCCGACCTATGTGGGAGATAGGTTGTCATCGTCACCCTCTGGATCTGATTCAGAAGGTGGAGGTGGTGCAGTTGATTCACCACACCCACCCACGCCTTGCCCCTCAATGGCAGCAAGTATGCGGGTCTGGTAAGCCAGGTTCTGGCGGGCGATTAGACTGAGGCCAGCTTGCATCACCTCACGTGTCACACGTGCTTCTTCCTGCAGGGACAGAGGTGTGAGACAGAGTTCTGCTTGCATGGCCTCACATGACAAACGGAGTGTCTCCCAGCTTGCACAGAGTTCAGCCAAGATGGTTCTATCAAGCTGTTCAAACATGTCTTCTGTCCGCCTACTCTGATCCATCATGGGGTCAGCTAGAGTAGATCGGAGGGCTTGTTGTTCTACCCTCAGGGCCTCACGGTGTGCCTCTGCTTGAGCATCAAGTGCTTCACACAGCGCTGCCATTTCAGCCCGGCATGCCCTGTCATACGCCATCATGACCAGCCTGAGTGAGCAGCACGTGGACTGCGTAGCCCGCTGATGGAGTACCATTTGCCTAACGGAAGGGAGGATGGAATGGGCCACACTTTCCCTACCTTGAGCAATCATCTCAACTGCTCCCCCCTGTTGCTATGCTATGGCAATCATGGAATGCTCCCACTCACTTGTAGAGGGCATACATGCAATCCAAATATGAGAGATGGTAACAAAGATTCGGCACCTAGCATAAGCATGTGTTACCACACAGAGAGACACAGCTAGAAATGTAACCAAAAACACCATGATACATGTAACATGCATGTTCATGTGCAGCACTCAACTACAATCAACTATGCACAGTACATGTGTCATGGGAGGCATCTACGCAAGTGCATGGAGAAGGGATAAAGGGTTGAAGACCCAGGAAGGGGGAGAAGGGGAACGTGCCAAACAGAACACACTAAAGAAGGCAAACAAAGTGCAATGATGGAATGTCCGTTCAAATTGTGGTAGTGCAGCCAGCAAGCTGCAAGTGCTAGATGATTTGGACAGGGCAGATCTGATGAGTGCAGAGAAAGAGTGCTGGACTGTATGGGGACAAGCACTGGACCCATTGATATGGGAGGCCTGTAGGCAGTGCAGCAGGGAGGCAGGGTGAGCGGTTACCTGATCTGATGGACAGAGTGTGTGCAGGGGCACAATGACAACAGTGGAAACCTGTCAGCTGCGTAGAGAGGGGCCAATGCAGGAACAAGAAGGAAGGTGTTGAGGTACTACCAGAAGCAGAAATATCTCCCCTCAAGATTCAACGTGGCCAGTTGGCACTTCGATAGTGAGCTCCCAGCAGTACACACAGATCTGCTCCAACCTCATTCCTCAAATTTAACAACTGAGCTTGAGGGAGTGTGGGGTAGAGATTGTCGAAGGTATTTCCTACACAGTCCGAAAGAATTCTTGTGCACAATGCAGAGGGTCTGAAGTAACATACTTGCATCCACTAATAGCCAGTGAAGGGGTCACATAACTGGAACGATGGGATCCCAGGGCTTGTGGCCAAGGACAAGACTTGCAGTCCTGTACCAGATTAGTGGTGGAGGGTGGAGACCGGTTGATTATTGAATGAGACTGTCACAGTACCCCAACCTTGAATGAACCAGAGCTTCACAGACTGTGAGCATGTAGGAGAATGTCAGGGAGGGCACAGTACTCTTGATGTGGTGGGGAAATTAGTAAGTCCATTCCAAGATACATCACAAATGTGTGTGCAAAAGGGATGTGTTGAGTCAAAGGTGACCCAGAGGTTCATGGCCTTGCAGGTGGAGGCAGGAAAGGGCCAAGTGGGGCTGGCCAGAGATTGATTGCAAAGGATGGAAAAGGTACATCAAAGAGGAGGATGTCAGTCTTGCTGGCATTCAGATGGAGACAGTTGGTAGTACACCAAATGCAAATGGCAATGAGGCTATCTGAAATAAGGGAGGGACGAGAGGTGGCCAAGGGCAGCCAGGAAATGAGTTGGTTGTCATCAGCATAGCACCGGGACTCGTACAAAAAAAATGATAATGCAGTAGTCAAGAGCTGCCAGGTTCCATTTGTGATTTGAGGCCGAAAGTTCAGACCCCTGGTGAAGAACACAGGTGGAGAGGGAAATTGAGAATAGGTAAGAACCAACTTGTAGCTATTCGGGTCACACATGCCAAACACACTTGTCATTGAGTTGCACGCATCAATACTCACCAGATGATGCATCATAGTCCATCCTCTCTCCCACCCCATGGATTTGTTCCTCCGGGATGAACTCTGAAGCGATCTCGTCATGCTGAGTGAGTTCATCCTCCTCTGATGGTGGCCCACCACCAGTCACCAGAGACATGGAGTAACTGGAGGCAAGCTTTTGCTTAGCACTGCGTTTGAGGTAATTCCAGCACTTGTAGCAGTCCTGAGCTGTGCGCACCTGGTATCCCATGGATGTCACACCATCCGCAACACGCTGCCAGTGGACCCAACACTGGTGATGTGTTGTATTGCACTGTGGGCCCACAAGCATATTGCGTTGGTGTTCCGACACATAGCCCACAAGGAAGTCCAGTTCCTGATTGCAGAAAGGCTTCTTCCTTGATGTGCTGGAGGCCGGAGCCATGTCTGGGGTCCCAGCTTCTTGTGCAGGAGCATTCTTCCTCCTTTTGGACGGTGGTACTGACCCTGAGGGGGCAATGTGGCCCTATTCAGTGGGGGAAGTGGCACCAGTGGACTCAACCAATGCAGTGGGTGTTGGTATGAGGACAGAAGGTCTTGCTTGGGTCTGAGTCTCTGCCAGGGTAGTGTTGGCTGCACTGCCCCAGATATGTGTGCCACAGTCACATGAGCCCACCTTCCGGAACAGATGGAAATCGTCCTGGGAGTTCTCCTCACACAACGAAATATGCGCTGCCTGACCCAGAGCCCAGGTGGAGGTGTCACAGATGCACCTGCAGCTACCACAACCAGTGGGCCTGTGACAGCAGATGTAGATTGCTGTTGGGTGATATGGGCGCCAGGTTGCGATGCAACAGCTGTATCACCAGGAAACACAGGGGCTGGTGGCATGTCTGCACCAACACATGGCTCTGCATCCTGTCCCAGAGGGGCACGCCTGCCTCTTCCACCCCTGTAGCCAACCTGCCCACCCTGGAATCCCAGTCCTCCCTGGTCTCGACCACATGCGCGACCACGTCCAGCCCTTGGAGGATGGCCAACTTTGCCACCCTTAGCCTTTGGTGCCCTCCCAACCATTGCACCGATGGAATATGGGCTATGGGAGGTTCACTCAACAATTGTCCTGGGCAATTGGCTAGAAGGGGGCAGGGTACTTGATGGTATAGGTACCCAAGTGCCCCTGCAAGGCTGTCTGTGACCCCTGGGGAGAAATGACGGGTCACGCAACGCTTAGGCACCCCTTAAAAAAATATTTCAAAAAAATTCAAAAATTCAAAAAATCAAACTTGAATATGAAATTGAGCTCACCAAATAAAAAAAAAAAAGAAATTGTGCAAGCGACCCTGGTAGGCCACGTGCATGAATATTAGCTCCAGCAGTACGGTGTGGCACCCAGGAACACAAAAAACACGTACACGTGGAACACACGGGCTACAATGACCTGTAAACGGTATGCATGCACAGGGGGTTCCACTGTGGGAAAAAAGCATATGCGACTCACCGTCTGCCTTGCGTGGGAAAAAAAAAATCAACACACGCTTGTGCGCGTAGGCAACACCCCACCAAAAGATGAGGTACGGGCTTCAGACGCTGTGAAGTAATCGCATGTGATTCCAGCAGAGTAAACACATGCATCGGTCTCCACGAACAGCACATACAGTGTTTTGCTGCTGGCCGTGCTCACCTTTAACCCGCGCAGAGTGCAACACCTGCACGCGTGACGTCACATACACGCTTACGCACTAAGGACCTTTCCTCAAATTAAACGCATTCACACGCGGACATACTGTTTTTTCACATGCTGAATCACTATGCACCCGTCACAGGGAAACACCCGCACGGTAACGTCACAGACACGCTCGCAAGCTAAGGGCCTTTCCTCGAATTACACACTGATGTGCAGTTTTTTCACGTGCCAAATAACTCTGTATCAAGCTGGCCACGCGTCAACACACGGAAGAGCACTCTCCTGCACAGAAGGCCATTTTCCAGCCCCCAGAGCTCCAAGCACACTCCCACCTGCTATCTGCTGCTGCCTGCCTGCCTGCTGCCCACGTGCTCTGCAGTTTGGTGCCTGCATGTCAGTCATCTGCAGGGGTGCAATTGCTGTGACCACCCCTGCTGGAACAGAAGACTCCCGACTGGGATACCATTGCTCCACAGCCCAGCCCCAGGACCCAGTTGCCCACCCACACCTGCCTCGGGGGTTGCCATGTCGGACACAGCACCTTCTGGCACCAGTGGCAACCCCCCCAGCAGAGAGGCAGAGGGCTACCTGCTTCAGTGCCAATGAAGCTGGTATCCTTGTCGAGCATGTCCTGGGGCAGTATGATGCCCTCTTTGGAAGTTTGCGCGCCAACAATGAAGGACGGAAGAGGATCTGGATGGACATTGTGACTGCCATCAACGTGGAGGGGGTGGCAGTCCGCGACATCCAACACATCCGGAAGCGCTGGAAGGACTTCAGATCAAGGACCCTCAACAAGGCCCGGCACCTCTAGAAGGCAGTGGATCCTGAGGGGTCCGCCTAACCAAGACCCAGATGAGGGTCCTGGAACGTATTAGCCCAGTGCTCCACCTCCAGGTCCTTGGGAGGCAGACCCATCTGGAGTCAAGCGGTAAGTGTACATGGTACTGAGTGGACGCTGTGCATGTTGAGGTGTGGCAGGAGTGTGCTGGGTGCACATATGTCTTTGTAGGGCCATGTATGGTTGTGTGTGTACAGGGACATGAGCCTGCCACATGTGAGTCCTCTCATGTGTGAGACACATTGATGGTGTATGTGTTGGTAAGCATGCTTGCCAAATGCAGGTGTGAGTGCACACATTTTTGAATTTCTGTGTATCTACTGTGGCATGGTTGTGGTGTCACACATGGATGCTGCTTCCACCTGCATGTATCTGCACTATGTACATTTGCATGTGTGTGTATTTGACAAGTGTGCAACTGTGATACATCATGGATGCATGTGACAATGACATGTAGGAGGCTGTTTGCCAGATGTGACATGGATGGCGATGTTATCACTGCGACAGGTGGTGGAGATGTACAGATGCATGTCTGTCTGGTGGTGTGTGTGCATGTGTTCTGCACTCCCCGTGTTGCATGTGACATCAGGCTCACCTTCGGCTGCTCATGCTGTTGTTTGTGTATGGATGGTGCGGCCTGGTGCAACATTCCTGTTTATTTGCTCATGTGTGTGAGTTGAAATGACATGTGTGTTGAGGATTGTGATGCCATGTCTAAAGTTTGACACTGCCACTCATGTACAACTGTCATGTGTGTATCAGACCATTGTACAGTGCCCTGATGCCTGTGTTCTATCTCTCCCTGTCTGCAGCATCAACTGATGAAGAGGGCGCAGATGGCACTGTGGAGAAAAGCAGCAGGGATCGCACCGCCAGCCAGAGACGCAAGGCTGGCCCTCCTCCCATGTTATCATCTCGTCGGGGAGTGAGGAGTCTGGAGCGGCGTCCGTGGCCGCAGCTGCCGAGGGTAGGTCCTCGAGGCGGAGGTCGGAGGTGGACTCCTCGGCAGCAGAAGGGGCAGCTGAGACCCAACAGGGTCTGATGGAGGAAGATGGCACGGAGTCATCCAGGGTGGTGGGGGGTTTGGTTGAGGAGGAGGCCGTGGAAGGGACACGCACAGGGTCTGGAGGGTGGTTCCACTGGTGCTGGTGGTGCAGTCCAGGGGCAGGGACAGGAGGAAGCACAGGCAGCCGCAGAGGTGCCTGTGTGTAATCCTGTCCCTGATCCTGTGACTGCATTATCCCACACCAGCAGAGATGCCTACGTCCAGACCTGTTCTCAGGGAGGGGATGAGTTCACAACAACTGGCCTTCCTCTCTCTGCGGACGTGTCATTCTGGGACCGGGTTCAGCCTGTCCTGGCTGGGATGGCGTTGCGTCAACGGGGCATGCAAAATGACCTGCAGTGTTTTCGTGAAGACACTGCACATCATCTCGGATGCCTCTTTGACCGCGTCGACCTACTAGGACGGGTCATGAGTGCTGGATTCCTCCATGTGCTGGACCTTGTACTGACCCCCTCCTCACCTGAACCCCCTATGCGCCAGTCGTCCTCCATGCCATCTTCCTGCCCATGTATCACCAGGGTACCCTGTGGAGCTGCCTCTGACCCAGTAGCCAGGCTGGTGGAGGACATCCTGCCACAGTCGGGAGTCGGAGGTCCAGCAGGGGTGGCCACACCAACAACTGCACCCCAGCAGGAGGAGGATGTTGTCATGATGCCTACCCCCGGAGCACCAGGCCAGGCCCAGCACCCCCGGAAGCAGGCATCATGCCCTCGGGTAAAAGCCCAGCGGCCCCTTATAGGGGCTCTTTGGACTCAGTCCTGGCGCCTTTGGCGCCAGGCTCATGTTGGACATCAGTCCTGGCGCCATAGGCGCCAGGCTCATAAAGGGAGGTGTTTTGTGCACTTACCTGATGCAGACCATGCTGCACGCTTCAGGCCTCCCTGAGACCTGAAAGGGACTATTTTTTCATAGGGACTATTTTTTCACTCGGGCGTGGCCAGGGAAGGATACATACCTAGTTGGGGAAGGATACATACCTGGGACTTCTTTGGAGGCTATTTAAGCCATGCCCAGACAGCAGCTCATGCTTCGCGTTGTTCTGCTTCCTGCAGTTTAACGCTCACCGTGTCTGCTCCTGCTCCTGGACTCCAGCCACGGCCGCCTCGAACCTGGAAGACCTGCAAGGAAGGAAGAGAAGAGAAAGGTGAAAACCAAGGACTATTTCAAACTTCTTACCTGCATCCGGAATTTTCTCGCCAGCATCCCTCAAGAAAGACTTCCATTTAAAAGCATTGCGTTGCTCGCTGCAGCGCCACGCTTCACTCACCTGTCCTCGAGACATCTCCCGGCTCCATCGTGGCTGTCAGCATCAGACGCCACATCTCTGCACCTAGGAGAGAGAGGAAGAAACAAAAGGTGAGCAGAAGGAACACAGAAGGAAAGCCTGATTAACAGCCATAATACTTACCGGCTTTTCTTCCACATTTCGGGTCGGCGCCGCCCGTTGGCAGGTACCGTACCCCGGCCCCTATGGGGAAAGGACAAGAGACATTTCTGGGGAATGATAAGGACATTTAGAGGGATCACCCTCATCACTACTCACCTCGGCAGTTTAACCCCTCGACGCATCGCCTTCATTCTGCACCTGAAATAAAGGACAGATCACAGGCTAGAAAGACAACATAAAGGGGGCCTCACTTGAACTTTGAACTTTCATACTTACGGCGCATCGCTCAGGAAAGTCAAGTGGATTTCGCCAGCGCCATTCTAAAAACCAGTGAAGTAACTGGATGAACGCGCCCCTGCACCAGAAGCAGGATGGAGAGTTCATCCTTCCAAACCATAAGGTGAGCTTAAACCGGGGTTTGGAGGAAGTTAGAGAGGAACGAAGGGGGAAAGGGGGGAGCTAGCACACTATTCTGCAGACTGTTAATCCCCTTTCTCATCTGCAGAAGGATATTCCTACGGGCCAGGAAAGCACGATTTGGAGGTCCTGTCCAATCGGTGTTCCGGGTCCTGCGCATCACGCTAGAAGAGGCCACAGCAATCCAGACTAGACCAGCGCCCCCGTGGGAACCAGGTGAGCGTAACAGATGTGCAGGCATCAAGAGGCGGGGCACAGGCACAGCAGCAGTAGGCTCAAGGTCGGAGTGATGATGGCTCGGGGCCATCAACATCAGAGGGGCAGGCATCGGCTGGAGGACAGGAGGACCCTGGATTGGGAGTGTCTTCCGTGTGGCAGCATTTGGCCAGGACATAGATGCAGAGCGGTGGCGGGCGGAAGAGGCACGGCTCACTATGGTCAGGGCGGAGAACTCCATGCACAGGGCGCTGAGGCGGGCCGAGTGCCTCGAGGCAATTTGCAGGGAGTTGGAGGTGGACATGTCTTAATCCCTGCGAAACCTCGGGCCATGGAACAGGCCCACCTCCGGGACATAGATCAATGATGCCCTGTCCTGGGAAATCGACAAGTGAGCCGTAGGACTTGCCCGCCACCATTGTATACAGTTAGTTAGTGCTAGGTTTCATTTATGTTTTTCTTTCATTTGGGACGCTTGGACTATGCCCCACCTTTTTGTAGATAGTTCTTTATTCGGTAGGGTTTTTTGTAGGTTTCCTTTCATTATGTAGGGCTCATGGACCCTGGATTTGTTCTTTGTATATAGTTGAAGACTGATTTTCTCGTCATTTTTCTTTTGTTTCCCATGGAGCAATGGATTATTCTGATTTTTTTTTTCTTTGGATTTGGTTTGCTGGATGGACACTTCGGATCCATTTTCATTTGGATTTATTTTGATTCTGCTTTCATATATATTTTATTTCATTTTTTTGGAACATGCAGCATTTTGTTTATTATTTCCATTATTGTGTGATTTCATTTAATTCCCTTGCTTTTATGTTTAAAATATTTCTTATTCATTCCTCAATGTGTGCTGTTCTTTCATTGGTTTCATGCATGTCACGATGCGGGTTCTCTCATTCACTTGCACCCATTGTGTGTGTGTGACGGACATGTATTGATGTGCATACTTGCCATTTGGGCTGTATCATGTAATGGGGATTTCAATGTGGGGTGGATGGATTCTTGGTTCGGTGTTTGGACTGGGGTGGCGTGGGGTGGGATTTGGGTGGCCATAATGGCCATGTTTGTGGACCATGATGACTTGTTGGCGGGGGGACATGAGTCGGGGCCTGCTGGCAGGTGCCCATCACTGCTGGGTGGCTGAGGCTGCAGGGGGACATGAGTCGGGGCCTGCTGGCAGGTGCCCATCACTGCTGGGTGGGGGGACATGGTTCGGGGCTCCCAAGTGTGCTCACAAGTGCATGGTGCCATGTGGGCTGCCTGCAGGGCATGGTGAGGGTTGTAGGGTAGTCCACTGTGGTGTGGACTGCCTGCAGGTCATGGGGAGGCGGGAATACGCACCCCCGGGAGGGCCCATGATGCTAAATCGTGTGTGAAACTTCCTGCGAAACCCCCAAATACATGTATCCCACTCGCACAGGGGCTATCGCGTGTGAAACTTCCCGCGAAACCCCCAAATACACGTACCCTGCTCGCACAGGGCCTATTGCGTGTGAAACTTCCCGCAAAACCCCCAAATACACGCAGGCACCGCATCCACCCAGGGCATGCCCTACAGGAAGCCCACGCCACAGGGGGGTTCTTTTTGTACACGATTTACCTGGCACGAGCGGGAACGTGTATTCTCAGGGGTGCGCTGGGTGTTTTACACACGTTTTCGCTAGCACATGAGGGGGTACGCGTATTCTGGAGTGTGCGTGGGGAGTTTTACACACGTTTTCGGGGTTGGGAGGCTGTATGCTGCTCCACTGGCCTTTGCGCCATGTACTGGCTTTGTGCGCTGTTCATGGCACACAGGGCGGGGTTGGGGGCATAACTGGCGCTGCTGCAGGGTCAGTACGCCACTCTGCACCACGGATGGTTCTGGATGTTGAAATCCATGAATATGCTGAAATGGGGTTTGGCGCACGCAGCTGGCGCAGGCAGCCGCACATGCACACTGTGCGCCAGACCCGTGCGCCACTTGTGCGCTGATGTGTCATAACATTTGGTGAATTCTTAGAAGAGTACTGTATCTGTGTGTAACAGCTGGTTTATAAATGCTAAGTTCCACCTTCGGTTCCCGGTTATTCAATTCAAATCAAACAAATAAAGATGGCATTCACGTAATCAGTAGACTGGCCATCTTGTTTATTTAAATTTGAAATTAAATCAGTCTTTTCATTTTCAGTTGCTTGCCGGTGTCTTGGCATGTTTGAACAAGATGCGCCTTTTGCTAAATGGTACAAGATGACCATGTTGTTCATTATAAATCCTTTTTTCGCTATCCGGCTCTCCCAATTGAGCATTATCACTTTATTGATGTGTTCAGGTTAGTTTGAACCTGTCTTTTTAGTTGACATAAGCATTATATATTTTTTAAGCCTATGCTGCATTTGTTTTGCAGTTTGCAATTACATCTTTTCAAAATAATTATCTTTTTTAACAATTAGTATGCTTCCTCTGAATTGCTGTGCGTTGCACTGCTACTTTTTTTTACAACAATGCTGACCAAACACTTATTAAAGCAATGCAAGAAGATCCTTTGTTTTGAAAAACATGATTTACAATAGGGGCAAGTTTAGAGTAATGGCCTTTCACTGAGTCAACCTCTTATCTTGTGCCTTTTTGGATTTTGAAAACTTTAATTATTTCGAATGAACCCTTTTTGTATGGCTGCAGTTAAAACAGGGTAACTCAATCATGCATTCTGAAAAGCTCAATACTGTTCTGTAAATTTCCAAATGTGCTTGAAATTGTGAAATGTATCTCTGTCAAAGTCAAAAGGAAATGTTCCATGTGTGGCTACAGGCCTATGTGGCCTTGCTTGGATTTAAGCGCTGTTCAGATTATAGCTATATAATGCAATTTATGACACAGGCAGCTTCTGAGGAAGAGCCAATAGCAAAGAAGTGGGTGATAGAAGTGTTATTTTCCCTTGGTCCTAAACAACAATCAAATACATTGAGCAAAAACAATCATCTGTCCTCACCTTCCCCTTGTGTATGGATTTTCAGTGGAGTTTATTATTTAAGCTCAAACACATAGGAAATCAGGAGTTATTTAACAGAACCTATACTGTCTGTCCATCAGGATTCTGCAAGGAGAGAAACATTGGCTTAAATGCTGTGTGTAGCTGATGAGGGAATATTTTTGAGGGGTCGTGATCCCCGCCAGGACAGAATTCAGGGTCCTACACAGAGCAAGTCCATATTATCTAAAACGGATTTTGCAGCATGTACAGAAACAGAAGGAGGAGTTTACCTGATGGAAATGTCTGAGGCCAGTCTGTGTCCTTACCTGTCCTGTGACTTTGTAAAAGAGAGACAAAAAGTGAGTATCCATGTTCCGAGATAAACATTTTTCCAAGAACTAATTTAATCCCATATAGCATTGAGAAGTATTTTTGGGAGCCCAGAATAAAAGTTGTTTAACTGAAATGAGACCTTTGCTCAAGTTTTATGTGATTTCTGATTTATAATTAGTAATGCAGTCAGCACTGCTTCAATACTCCAAAAGCAACAGAAATCCCGAGAAACCCAAGCCTTTCTCCTTGTTTGCAAAAAGTCTCATTTTTGAAGATGCAGACAGGTAGTGTATATTCCTATGCTAGGAACCAAACGTTTGTTATAGAAAGTGCGTGCCATTATTGATTTATTTAGATTGATAATTGGAGAACCATATATCCACTCGAGCTATCATTGGAATAAACTGATTTGTTTTAAGCTTTATTCTGAGCATTCATTCATATTTTGATGTCAGCAAGCATGAACATGAGTTAAATTGATTATAAATATCTGATGCAAATGATTGTTTAATGTCAGTTTGTGTGCATATATTTAGAATGTGGTGTAGGTGCTGTACCATTGTAATGCAAGTGAGAACTCACCTGCTACATTATTTTGATGTCATCATATTTAATACAAAGAATTGTTTTTGCAAACAATGTTTTTTTAATTGGCGTATAGTATGAAGGTGGCATTGTTACCTGCTACATTATTAGAATAATGGTTTTCCAACACTTGAAACAGAAACTTTCATGAGAAATTAATTTTGTGAATCGTATTCTGCTCATAAACAGGTTTTTAAGATTTCTTGCATAGAGTTTCATGCAAATGATAAATAATCCAACTGCCCATTAGTCTTTGCCAGAAATCCCAATGTTAGTGGCAAAAACTTGGCAGCAGTGTGCTCCCACCAGGAATCGATTGATAGTGCAACTCAGCTATATTATTGAATGCAATTTAATTCAGTTGAGTACTTACTAGTGGGCATGAACCCTTGCCACCAGCTCCCTATAACCTTTATTTGCAACAAAGGCATATGGCAAAAGAACATCTGTCCACATTATCACCAGTTTAGAGTGCTCGTACTATTGGATGTTTTATGAACATTTTCTGGCTGCACTCATTTGAGCCACAGACACTGGGCTGGTACATATCTATTGTGCCCTTGCCATCACTATAGTTTTCTCTGATATTGGAAGTACTTTGCTCCAGGCTTAAGACAAATATGTTGGTCCCGCTCCTCTGCATGAAGAAGCTTCATATGATCAAGAACCAGTGTGTTCCTAGTTTGATAACAGGCTTCTCAAAGGACACCTTTGACAATTTAATTCCAAACAGAAAATATTCACATTTTACCCGCAGCTGCAGCAATAGTTCTCATTGGCTGCTGGGCAGAGGCAAGATGAAACAACACATGGTTCTTAACAAGGCCAGCAAGTGCCACAGACACCTCTGGTTGCTGTGATATCCTGGTTTGGTCTACCATTTCTATACTGTGTTTACACTTTAGAGTCTTTCACTAGGCGTCACAAACAGGCTGTAGACATGATTGGTCCTCCATCTGTCCCCATGACTCACTGCTGGAGTTGTACACTGTATAAGTGTTCTCAGATATATCTCTAAGCATTCTCTGTCATCAATTTGTCGACTGTGAAATTATTGGTCATCATCACCCTCACCAGGTTCATCACCATCATTGATATGATCAGATTAATAGGCCAAAGGATTGGAAAAGTACATTAAATAAAGCTTAGTGTGCCAGGCTACAAAATATTGTCAATTGTTCAGCTGCCCATTGCTGTTGCTCAGAGTCTGGGAGGTTCTCGGTCTAGAGGTTTCTGGCAAAGAAGAGGGAAGGAGACACAGAGAGGGCAGGATGCCAATCCATCTATGCCCAAGGAAAGCCTAGGCAGTGGCATTTCCCCGAGGAGGTGGGCTGTCTGGTCCTCAAACAATGCAGAGACGGCAGTAGAACAGGCTCTGTGGAGCCACACTTTGAAAAAGGAAGAAAGAAGAGATGCTAGATGTGTTTATGGTACGATAGAGAGCCTGACCCCACAGGGAGACTCGGTTACACAACCCGACAGAATGAAGGTAACTGGAGTGGCGGGAAACCCGGGAGGGAAACATGGCAGAAAGAGTACAATGGGACTTATCACACTTATCTCTGTAGTTGTGAATAACTTAAAGAAAGTGACTAGTACAAAGCAACTAATCATATTCATCAAAGTAGTTTTGAATGCCTTAAAGAAAGTGAAGAGTACAGAGGGACTTTGTATACCCATCCCAGTGGGTGTGAATATCATTAAGATAGTGAACAATCTTTGATACAATTCACTCAGCATAGTGGTTGAAAACTAAACCAAGCACAGAAAGTAAAAAAGAGACACTGCATTACTCCCAAAGGAATAAGGATGAAGACACTATCTTTATTAAACAAGAAAATGTGTTTAAAGAACAACCGGGGAAACCTAGCAGGTAGAAGATCCCCCTCGAAGAACTAAAGGAACTAGTTCATGTTATCACAAAGAACTATTTGAAGATAGATTATTGAGGCTCGAGAAGCCTGTCCCATAGAAGGGAGTCATTCTCCTAGACCGCTTTCCTTTTGATGTTTTGATTGGTGGTAGGGTCAGCACAGGATACTTATTGGACAGACGACCAACTATTGATTTGGACTTCTCTACTGACAGCGAGCCCCTGGTTAGTTTTGTGTTAGGTAGAACAACCGCTTTTTGGAAGGATACATAGACTTTTTTCCTTTTTGTTAAATAAAAAGAACTTGTGAAAATTCCATCATTTGGTCTATCTCTTTCTTCATTACCTACCACAGCAGGTTAAGGCTTTGTTTACGCAGTGATATGGGACTCATTCATTTATAGGAATTGGTAGAATAACACATGTCTAATCTGGTATGAATTTAGGCAGAGCAGCTCTGATATTTGCTTTTCAACCCAGACATTCTGTGTCCAAGTCCAAGACATGCAGCATGAAAAAAATACCTGCTTTCAGGTTCTGCTTCACACTTTAGAGAGTCCAAAAATTAATGAGAGCTGCTTCTTTGAGTGACACGTGTGCCTCATTTTGACAGGAGGAAGCTGCAGATATTCTGAGAGGCAGGTGATACATCAGTCAGTGTCCTTCGCGAAGTGAGCAGATGAAACAGGTGTCATTGTCATTGAGTGGCACCTCGGAGGAGATGTAGAAGGAAATGGAATCAACGAGGGCAGCTTGTTGGAGAGTCATGCTTGCATCATTTTGGTGGATTCGCTCCTGAAAGGTGGAAGGTTAAGAACGTATCTATTGAAGATCAGGGAAGAAGAAATGGGGTAGTTTAGCAACAGGGGAATGAAAACAGCAGGTCTTTATCTCATCCACCCCATTCACTGATGGAGTTTTCTGGAATGTGTATTGCTGATGGAAAGCAGGGATACTAGCAGGAAGAGCAGATTTACCCCAATTATTGAGGTAGGACTAGTAACAGATGTTGACCCCAACTCTGTACAGTCTTTTTGAAAAAACATCTTTCCTGTCAGACATCAGATACTCATCATATTATACAGTGACATCCAGAATACCACCATCACTCCCTTATGATTACAGCTTGTGTGTTTTTAGCTAGTGACAAAAGTCAAAAGTGTGACAGTCCTTCGCGTTGTATACATAAAAGCACACACATGCCCGCGTTTCTCAAAAAATACTCATACATTTACAAGAAATTCAAGTGCTCATGTCATTTATTGTGTAAAACCAAGCCTAGATTCATGTTTTAATGCATGTTCAATCAATCTGCCCTAGACAGGTCATATGCTGCATGACAATCAGCAAGACCATTAAACCAATTCTTATTGGTGGATGTAATATTTGCAGTGTCAGGTTATATTGGGCATACATGGGCAGTGAGAAAACTAAATATTAATACGATTTGATCAAGTCTTAAATTACCCCAGCAATCAAGGAAAGACGTATATTATATTATATTGATTACATGTTTTTAATGAATGTACTGTCTTCTCTTGTTCTTAATGTGAACTGTTCCTATGCAAACTTTTATGGTTAACTTACACCAAAATAAAGATTTTTACTGACTGAAAGCAATTTTGCCTGGCATTCCAAAAAATGTTCCCCATTCCCCCAGAGTACTCTTATATATTTAAAGAAAACGCAAATACTTACGTCAGCTATTGCCAGAGTCAAACTGTAGCATGCAATTGGCTGAGGCACCAAAGAAATTGTAGCCAATGTGTCCTTTTTGTGAAATATTGTTGAAATAGTACACAATGCGTTGTGAATAATGTTTTATAAACCATATTTGGTTAATAAAATTGGTAAAATGCACTAGCTGCACAGTGCATTAACTCAAACGGGGCCACCTTGGACAATAAACTAATTTCCAAAGGTGCAACAGTGGCAGCACTTCACTGACGGTTGTAGCATAACAGATATCCCACTCAGAATCCTCTTCAAATGGCAGCAGCAAAGAGAAAACGTTGTCCAAAATTTTCCACTGTATTCATGTTAAGTAGGCAACATCCAGTGGCCGGTTCTGGCAATTTGATTAGGCAATCACAGTGTTGCGCTGTTCTCTCAAACGCTCGGGTTACATTCCACAGAGCTGGCATTGCAGTTTTCAACTAGTTGTAAGGGAGCCCGTGGCAATACCTCAGATTTTCTTACACCTATCAGGGCACTATCAGATTTTTAAGGAGGCACAGATCCTCTGTGCCAAACCTATTTTTTCTTGTGGTGGTGGGCGCTGGCTTGTGAAGCAGGTGACCACAAGAAGGAGGATATGTGCAAGGGAGGGCACATGCATGTTTTCCCCAGTGAAATAGCCCCCAGGACAGCTGCATTGGATCTATTGTCAGCCTGCACAAAGCCCCCTTTTGTAATACAAGAGGCATGGGCGAATGTGCCACAGCCTCCTTTACTTTCACCCAGGGTTTAACTCTCTTGTGGGAATTCCCTGTTAAACTCTTCCATACACTAGGTGACATGATTATGAAGGGAATTTGGCGGCTGCTCTCCTGGGCTTTGCCAAATAAACATAGAGGGCAAGATAACCCAGTGTCCAGTGATTGCTATGAAATAGTTGCCTTGAACACTGGTCCACCTGTCCATTATCCTCAGAGAGATACAGGGACATTCCCACTTCTATGACATGGTTGTAGAGTTGTGGTAGTGAAGTTTGTGCAAAGTAGGGCTGACTCCCAGTGAGGAGTAATCAGATGAAGGAGCAGACATTTGCTGGGGTTTCTTCCATAACACTAGCTGTGGACCCCATAGTCCCAATTATAAGTTGGAATTCTATTTCCGATAAAAATCAGGCAGGTTTGGCTTTCAGCTTCACTCAGTGTGGGGGTCACTTTGTATGTCCTAAAAAAAAAGTTAAGTAAAAAGAGCAATGGAAGACTTTTCAGTTTTCATCACCTCGCCCAAAGGAGACATAAAACACGCTATCAAGTGTTAGGAAGAGTTACTGTAAGGGGAATCCACTTCAGAGTGACACCCGGTGCTGCGCTTCAGCAGATTAACGCTTTGCTGCACTCCTTTATGATGGTACTGGTGTTGCAGAGGGTTGTATTTTTGACTTGAAAAAAGGGAGCAACTATGGTCGCTGGATTTGAACCCCGTGTTTCATGCCTTGTTTTGCACTGTTATGGCTTAAAATTGCCTAATGTTAATGTTAATAATAATAATAATAATAATAATAATAATAATAATAATAATAATAATAATAATAATATGCCCATTTGTTTTGTGCTGAATAAAGAGGAACACTTAGCTTTTTATTTGGTTCTTTCTATATTGTCACTATCAAGAACTACAATTATCCCACTGCATTGAAATGTGTGTCATGGATAGAGACATTTAAGAAAGGATGAACTTCATCATTCTGACCGATGGACAGATAACTCGAGATTAACGTTTTTCCATCATGCAATTTATTTAGGATTACAAATCCTATAATGCATTTGGCAGACAAATTAAATCATATACTGTTTTAGCGTTTTCATGGTGGGTGAGATTACCAGTGTCTAGCCAAATCCATGTGAAATGACGATTGGTCGACAAAATACAAGAACAATATGTCAAAGTCACATTGTGCAACCCTATATTATGCCTTGAATGGCTCTGGGGACTGAGGAGGTCCACCCACAGTGTGAAATGCTACCTGGAGGAGGTACACAAAGGGTTCTCGACTGCCTAAATATGTATCCCAGGTCATCATATCACCTGTTGTCAGAGTTTAATGTTGTGCGCCCTAGGCATTTCATTCAGTCAAAACAGATTTATGTTGGCATAGCAGATAAAATAACACATACAACGACACAACATATAGAATTGCAAAGTGCTTTATAAAATATATACACATCATCCATATTTACAACACATTTTTGAAAGAATACAACTTGTCAAGCTATAACAGTAGAATAGACCAAATCTTAACATTACTGAAACACAAATCACAAATCATAAATCAAGTGTGTTGAATCACTTTTCATAGTCATGGCATGATTGGATTATAAATTCCCCCTTTCAACCAAAGTGCCATTCAAGTGGTTTTCCATGGCAAAAAATGCATACTGTCTTGTATTTAAATTGCAAAATTGTAAACCGTCTACTCCCAGATGGGCCCCTATAGATCTAAAAAAATAATTGGGCCCTTGACCTAGCATGGACCAGACAAAAAGAACCAACCATTTTTACAGCCAAGCAATATCCACAAATACTGTTTTTTTTGTTTGTTTATTTTCTTTTTATATTGTTGCATATTTGGTAAAAAGTGATAGCGTGTGCAACATTATCAGTCTAATGAGCATTGCACAAATACATTTATAATATAACAAATACATAGTAAATGATCGCTAAAACGAGACATTTCCAAATTCATAGTATTTCACATAAACATTTTTCACCGCCAATTGTCAAGAAAATATCATTAACCCATATCAATGTACATACATTTATATTGTTAAAAATAAACATTCATCAGTTCATAAAACGTCATACATCACCATCAGTTTTCAACAAAATATCATTAGCCCAATTTAAGATACATATTTATCAGTCAATAATAAAATAGACATTCATCAATTCATACAACTTCACTTAGAAGATCATTTTCGCTGAGTTATGACCTGTGATAATTCATCAAATACACTGTTTACAAAATTGACAAGAATTAAAAGTCCTTGTCATAAATCTATTCCAGAGGAGATTTCCATCTACACACAGAGTTGAGTTAACATGAGATTTAAAATGTGTGATTGTTAGCTTAGTCAATGCATTGCAATCAATTAGCAAATGAAAGAGTGAATTGGTGCAATGTTTTGTGCAAAGTCTGCAAGTTCTAAATTCCTGAGGTATGTTCAACTGGGTTCTACAATTTCTAATGTTTGTAAACAAGTTCAATCTAAATATAAGGTACCATTGATGGGCAGATGCTGAAGGACATTTTTCCAGACATGGAGCCTCATTACGACCCAGGCGTTAACCATGGCGCTATTGGCGCCATGGTTGACGCCGGTACCTTACCGATTCCGCCATTACCGCCCCATTCCAAGGTTGGCTGGGCGGTAATTCCCCATTGGCCCCTCCCCATTCCCATTTTTGCCCCCATAGGGCTCAATGGAAATGGGGAAGGTGGTAATTACGGTACCGCAAATTGCGGTACCGTAATTACCTCCAAGGTCCCTTTGCGGGTCCCGTCCTTAACGGCTGGTAAAACCAGCCGTTGAGGGAGGACCCCCAAAGGGACCTGGGAATTGGGCGGTAAGGGATTACCGGCACCAGTGCCCTTACTGGTACCAGTAATCCCTTACCGCCCGGGTCGTAATGAGGCCCATGGTGTCAGACCTAAGCTAGGGACATACAGCACACTTTGAGTACTGTACCTTTTCATTCTGTGCAGATCTGCAATGTCCCAGATTCTGTTCCCACTTCTTGATGGCATTTTCCAAAGCAGACAGGGAGACTGTTTCATGAATGTCCATAGAACTTATAGAGGTTAGACGCCTCTTTTTAAAGAGTTTACTATACTCATTTGTATCACCATCCATATTTTTTCTTTAATGAGCAATTATACCAGAGTCCTCGATTCCACAGATTATTTACGTATAAAGACAAACTCTTGTAAATGTAGATAGACCACCAAGATTGAAGCCCTAGCTCCAATCTGTTCGGACGTACTGGAACATACTTTGGCACAGGGGCAACGCGCTGGTCTTGGAAGCAAGACCACGCAGAGCAACATATGTTCGAATCCCAGATCCGTGCTTAGAAACCAAACTCAGGTATGGACAACATAGCAGTATTTTTCACAAACTACGCAGTGGACACTCAGCTGGTGGTGGAACTAAGCAGCAACTATTCAGAGGACAGCTACAAGGTGGAAACACTATATAAAATCATCGAGGCATGGATGGAGTCAAATTGGATGTGTCTTAATGGCAATAAAAATGAGATGATGATTTTCGGATCCCAGCAGGCACAAGCCAAACTGGGACCTGAATATGAATCATTTACCATCCAAGAGACACCCATCCATGTCACTGACAAAGTGAAAGCCCTAGGACTTGTCATGGAAGCTTCCTTAGGCGCCGGGACTCACGTCAAAAACCTTAACAAGAATTGTCTTTCTCATCTGTGCCTGCTCAGAGCTATTCAACCTTATCTCAGCAAAGAGAATGCTGACACCATTGCAAGGGCTACAATCCTCTCCCGCCTCGATTACGGTAATGCGTTGTTCTTAGGCACCAGTAAACAGGGCACAGCTAAATGTCAGATTATTGAACACAACACTGTAAGAAAAATAAGAAAGACAACCAAGAGTGACCACATCACGGCTGACATAAAGGTGCTACATTGGTTGACTATTGAGGCCAGGATACATTTCAAATCCATGACAGTAGTCCACAGGTGTCTCCATTGGAAAGCACTGAAATATCTGAAGGAAAGGATCACCTCATACGTCCCGAGACACCCCCTCAGATCATTAGCACGAGGCCAGATGTCAGTCCTGCCCTACAAATGAACAAATAAACTGGGGAGAGCCTTCCCGGTGCTATCGGCACAGAAATGGAACAAATTGCCCCCAACGCTCAAACTTGAGCCTAACTATGCAATTTTCAGAAGAAAGTTGAAAACGTTTCTTTTAAATAAGGACTATGAGTCTTTTATGTTTTATGATGTGTTATGTCTGCACCCTGATGCCCGTGGGTTTTTGGCACAATACAAATCCATAAATAAATAGCTGTGTTATACAAAAACTATTTAATAAATAAAAATATACATAAAGCTACCTTTAGGAGTCAATGCTCTAATCTGTCCAATATTTATCTGCTATTCAAGGACATTAGTTTGATTCCATACAGAAAACAGGGGTCACTTTTAACCTAAAGAATTCTAAAAAAAGGCATCAAAGAATAAGCACAGAACCGCCTATGAATTATTCTAATCATTAAGGTACACATTCTTATTTTTTCCTCGAATCTTTTTTTTTTAATTGAGCGACTAATTTTTTTTTGCGAACTGAAAGCCCAGATAGTAAAAGCCATCTGTTTCCTGGACTCTAGTATTGTTAGCCCTACAGACATAGCTCTTTTTGGATCTTTTATGAGTGACTACCATAATCTTGGGGGGTTAGGTATCAAATTATTCTCCTAATTAATTTTAATATGATACCCCATTGAACGCTCGCTGTAACCCAGCAGGCAAAAAGAATAAGGCCATTTGCATATGCCAGACAATTTATACAGCAACGACCACATGTACGAGAGTACATATTCCACTTATTAATGCATTGCCACAAATATGACATGTACAGGTTGAAAAGAAGAGTCAGAGCTAACATGCAGCCTTGTTGTACTCCTTTGTTGGTAGGTATATCTCTCAATAGATTTCCCTCTGCATTAAGTCTTACTTTGACACTGTTTTCATCATAGAGTAACTCTAACATCATAACAAGACCCTGCTGCATCACTAGTTGCTCCATAAGATGTCATGGTCAACATTATTAAATGCAGATGAGAGATCCAATATTCTCCCCATCGTTATCCCTACGTGTGCCAGGCATGATGATAATGTGAAACCACTTAGCATTATGCTCACTCCTTTTCGATAACTCATTTGCAAGGGGCTTAGAATTCCCTCTGCCTTCATCCGTACAATGACTTCCCTCAGGAGCAGAGTCAGGAAAATCTTTGAGGGCACATCAGTTAGGGAGAAAGGACGATAGCTCAGGGGGTCATTCCTAGGTCCTCTTTTGAAAATAGGCACCACAATAGCTGTGTGCCATGAAGCAGGAATACTACCCAACTTCATAATATGTGTAAACAATCGGAAAACATTTCTGACCAAAGGCCATTCATAACTCCATCCGGCCCACAGACCCTTGAATTTTTCAATTTGTTAATTACATATGTCATTTAGTCTTTATCGAAGTCCAAATTCCAAATTACACCATTGATAGATCCCATACAATGTCTACAAGCAAACAGTCTTATCATCCCAAAATGTAGTCTTATGATGAACCAACCAGTCATTGTCTGCTATAATAGTTGATTGATTACCAACCTGATCAGTCTGTCTTCAGTTTTGACTCCACCAGATCGACCTGGACCTTAAGAGATCTGAATCTGTTTGGACTCCCAAATACCTATTGGTTTTTTAACTCGCCTCACATTACTTATAAATTGGTGTTATTTTGCATTAATCTCTTGATTTTGTATTTGAAGTTTATTTCTGACAAAATGATACTTTTTCCAGCATGAAATAATGGCCCTCATTACAACCCATGCGTTAAGGGGTTAACGGCGCCGTAAAAGGTGGCGGTGCCGTTAAACCCTTAACGCCTGATTACGAGGTCCCTTTGCGGGTTGGAGACTTTAACGCCTGCTTTTTGCAGGCGTTAAAAACCAACTCGCAAAGGGACCTTGGTGCTAAGTACGGTGCCGCAATTTGCGGAACCATACTTAGCGCCTTCCCCATTCCCATTTAGCCCTATGGGGCAAAAATGGGAATGGGGAAGGGCCATGGTGGCATGGGGAATTACCGCCCCGCCAACCTCGGAATGGGGCGGTAATTCCCCATTCCGCCATGGCGGAGTCGGTAAGTTACCGGCATGGACCATGGTGCTATTAGCACCATGGTCCAACGCCAGGGTCATAATGAGGGCCAATGTGTTAGAAAATTCCCCTGGCACACACCTGAGATCATTCTCTAACTCATCAATCTTATCCCACCACTAATATTAGAATTACACTTTGACCAGGAGGATATATGAATGGCAAGTGGAAGAATACGTAATCTAAATTGAAACACAAAACTTATTTATGCAAAGGTTAATTTAGATTCAAGTCTTCTTTAAAACTATTCAGAGGTTTGGTATCAAGATGCGACATGTGCAATTTCTTACAAAAACACCCTGGCATCTTGTCATTTGTCCCCCCAATATTGACAGGCTGGTTAAAGGTTCATATGAAATTATTCATACATTTGATCAGGATGAAGTCATACTTTTTGCACACTGGTATAGAATAATTATGTCTTCAGGTTCTGTTACCAGAAGGTTTGAAGCCCCAGAAGAAGTGTAAGATATCAGATTGGAATTCGGTAGTTATTCATTGATACAGTGAACATACTGTTAAGTCAAAACACAATTGGTCTTGATGTAGCTTTGGTCCTAAAACTCTCCATACCTACCCACAGAAACATTGGGATGGTGGGTGTCACTTTCAGTAATGCAAGTAAAATTTCAAATAAATAATCTGAGAGGATACATTACTCAGTTGTTCAAATGCACCAATCTGTATAAAGCAGATGAAGAAACTGCACCCAGCAGACCAAAATGGCCATTAAAGTAACTTGACCACCATACAGTTGAGCAATAATGACTATTTATCATGCTATTCTGTTCAGAGTTATCCCACAACCTGATGCCGCTGAACCCCATTTTCCTGGAAACGAGCCCCAGGCAATAAAAAGTTGAGACTCTTGATTTTGGTTTTGTCAACATTTAAATTGACAATTAGATATTGCTTGCAATGGTGTGCGATGCATTTGGTTTCCATATCTTATTTGGTTCCCATTTTGATGACCAAGCACCTTGAACCAGTCAATCTGCCTCAGAAGACCCATAGGAGATTTTGATATTAGGGCTGCATGTCTGCAAACAATCACATTTTTTTCTCCAGCAGGTTGTGAGATGACATTCTCTGAACTAGACAACTGTGCAGCAAAGTCATCAATGTAGAAGTTGAAAATGATCAGTGCCAGAACTCAACCATGGCTGACACCCTTTGCAACTGTAAAGTACTTCATAGTTACTAACATGCAATCTCTATATTGAAAACAAAAATACGGAGGAAGAGAGAAGGGTCCCTGAGTGTTCCATAGCTAAATTCTATCAAATGCAGTTCTTTGATCAATAAATAAAATATACAAAGTTTCAAGGAATTAAATAACATATTTCTGAATCAACTTTATGCTGAAAGAAAGCTTGCACATGCAATACTTTTGGACGTCAGTCACTCATTTGTTCTACAGAATAAACATATAACACTGTTTTAATCCTCAATAAGAACTATTGGGCTTTGTATCCTGGTTCTCTCTTAATACATTAGTTAGAGACTGAAACTTTCGGCCCCACCCATTAATGGGGTATAGTACTTCTTCTCAACACTTCATCAAATATGTGTCTGAAATCGTGTGCCCATGATTGGCCTAACAACTTCTCCACTCTTTGAGAAGCCAACTCTTAGTGGATTTCTCCTGAGAACTTCAGGAAGTCATCTGTAAGAGGATCTAGAATCTATTTTCTAAAATGTTCCTTCTTAAAGGAAGGATTAACACATCTATACCGTTTTTGATAAAGGAGATTGCTTGGCCTCAGTCATGATGTGTACATCTTAATAACCAGTTTTATTGTCACAAAAACCAGTACATACAATACACAAAATAAACTCTTATTGTTGTAGTAGGACGGTGCCATAAGCAGTGCCCATTTTTGCTATTCCCTTTACCACTGTATTCTCTTGATGAGGGCTTTATAATCACTGTTCAGGCTCTGAATTAAACTGTCATGACTTACTCCAGGTTCCTTAAGTGCTGCTAATCGAATGCCAAATAATGGATTTCCAAAATTACAATTTCTCCTTTTCATGCAGTGGGATTTAGCACCAACATGACCCATCACAGCAGCCAAACAAACTATTGCCTCCAATACAAATTCTTCAGGGGGATCAATAACATCCAGGATAAGCTATAACATAGTTTATAGATTAATGGTAATACTGCCTCATTGTCTATTTAAGACCAAGCTATGACTTTTTGACAGTGCATACAAAACATTTCAGTCAAGATTCAGGTGACTAGGGCAATCTTGACTAGATGAGGCCAACCGTAAAACAAGTGGATCAAGGTCACCAGTCATTCGATAACATGTGAGGATTTTTCAAAACAACAGCTGGATAGGTCCAGCCTACAATAATAATGATGACCTTTTTTCCTGGATAGAATACCTGTGGGGTAGGCTATAAAGGGCATCTCCATAAAAATTGCTTTTTCATGAACATCGACCTGCCACAACACATGATATCATTAAATATGTAGCCAAAGATGTATATATTTCTATGAGGTTGGGCACTTTTCACTGAGAACATCTCACAAGTTTATCTTCCTCCATAAGATTTATTTGAAAGCTTGAACAGGCTCAATGTGTATCCATCGCAGTGGCCATAGTTATACATGTCCCATTTTGGGTCAGCTATTATGGGTTGGAACATTTTTGCCAGCTCAGTAAATGCTCCAATTACTAGACCTCTGGGGCTGGTTATATATGCAAATAAACTAAACATGTATTCCCCCTGGAAAGGTAATCATACCATTTTGAATGCAATCAAGGCACTTGATTCTAGTTATATTTCATAATTAGATTCATCTGCTTAATTGAAGAATTGCGCTCAACAGCCACTCATATTAAAAGCCCTTCACTAAGATGACCTCAGGGACCCTTTACAGCTAGAGATTTAATACCTGTTTATATACAATATGTGTATGCATAACCTTATTAGACCAGGTTTCCTGAATGCAAATAAATGTGCCTCAAATAAAAATGAGCGCCAGTGTGAATATTGAATCTTGTCTGAAAGGGCAGTTATATTTTGTGACAGAATCTTCCCCATCAGAAAATCATTGTACATTGTCCATTTCTGAGGACAATGGCACCCCCCAATCAACATATGTCAGAGTGAAAGTGTCAATCTTTATATTAAAGGAAGAAGGGATGGTGTGGTTGGATAAGAAAAGTATATAGTTCCTTAACTTTATATTCGAAGCAACGGGTGATCAATATCAAAACTCAATTGTGAGATGACCCTCAGACTAGGTGTTGTCAGCCAGAACCAATTTGAGTATGTGGGTGAACTTAAACAGTGGATCTCCATGATTTTGAGAGTAAATTACTGAGTAGAAACCTCTTACATGCCATGTCCAGTTAATACATTTGTTTAATAGGGCATCCCTAACTTCATGCACCCATTGTAGCAGTTTTGGAATACCAACCATGTAAACAATAATGGTATCATCCAAGCTTGCTAAGCAAAAAAAGTGGGCACCACACTGAGCTAAAAAAAAAAATGGTTTCAACATGTTAAGTTACAATAAACTTGATTTGTGTATTTAAATCTTCAGGAGCAGACCGAAAGGAGTCTAGAGACACCTGGACTCAAAATATCAGTGGAGCAAGAAGCTGGGTAAACATACCAAGCTAATCAGTCGCTCTATGTCTATACCCAAACCAGGTTTCGTCCAAGATTGCACCATGGGTTTCTTTGTTCAAATAGAGATAGTGTTGCCACTTCTCCTGGGGTAAAGTATCCTGTCCCCAAACACGCAGGTAAGGTGGCTTGGAGGAAGTCTATCTTGCTGTCTCTGAATTACATCCTTAGATGGGGGATTACGGTTTCCTTTGGCTATGTGATTGTTCCAAGTTTGAGTTGGAACTTTCTTTAGTTATTATTTATGCCATGTTGGGGGGGTCACCCTTTGAGAGTGCTAAATATAGTTGATGCTATATTATCATTGGTTTAACCATCAGATGCATTTAAGTTGGATGTATTACTATTACCAGCCATCCCAGTAATCATTTAGAGCGAGATAAAGCAGTGTGAATAACATGTTTCAAAGGTTCACCTCAGTTTATAGGTTTTTGGCATTTCAAGCAGTGAGTAAGAGAAAGTAGTAAATTAGCCCCTGACATTTCCAAATCAATTCCTCCCCTCCTCCCAGGAGGTTGGCCCTGTGCCTGCCCACCACCAGACTACATGATTTCATGCACCCAATTCTAACAAGCAACTCCAACCCCCGTAAAGATACATCAAGAACACCTACAAAGTACAGAAACATGGCAGCTTTGATAAAGCCCACCACTGCGATCCAGAATTTTGCTTGCATATTCCAGTACAGTCACGAGCAGGAGTGAAACTTCCTAGGAATATATAGAAAAAGTCTATTGCCAGACCATACATTAACATGTCCTTGGCTCCAGCAGCAGAGATGCCGCCCGGAAACATAATTTTTATCCTAGTTTGACAAAGCAACACAAAAACTTGAACCCATTAAAGATCATATTGGACAATATGCTCAGCCACCATATAAAAGGAAACAGGGCCCTCCATGGAGTATCACAGACCTAGGTACCATCTCATATGCAAATGGAAGGAGAGCCAAGAAGAAATCCAGTCCCTTAAACAGACCCGTGGGATAACCATGGGAGAGGCAGCCAAGTACCTGCTGGGGGTAATATCATAAATCCTAGTAGAGATCAGAAACATAAAAGGAGCAAAATCCATGAGCCTTCCAATGAGACTTCCAATGAGCTTATCTATGACTGTAGCTGAGACAAGACGTACAGAAGGAAAAAACAGAGAGCCCACAAGGCTTCCTTCACAGATTCTGTGAAGAGACCAATAATGTAGACAGAACACAGAGTACCTCGACACAGCAGAGCAATCTATGGATGATGAATTACAACAACACAGTCTGACAAAAACCCACAGCAATGGGTGACATACATGTTTGATGTTAGGAGGGTGTAAATAGATTTTAATATCAGTCCAGCATAGCAACCTGAAGAGAGAGCGTGATAATATCTGAGCCCATCCCACTATCCTAAGCAAAGGGGGGAGTATTACTTGCAGGTAGCTGAGGAAAAGAAGCAGGATGAGTGCTATAACCATCAGTCAGTGTTCTGAGAACCAAAAAGCAATCTGGATGCTACAAACCTTAGACTATGTTTTGAAGGCCAGGTATTGTGCTGGGCAGAACATCTGAGACTATGATCATTCGTTTTTTTTTTTTATAGAAAAGACCAGAAATCGTGTAGATTTGTCCTTCATTAACATTGAATTAAACAACCATCATTATTAGTATCATGTATCATTTTTAGATTGATTTTCCTAGACTGCATAGGAACTAATCTCACACAACCTTATTTGATTGCATATGCAGTGAACTTCACAGCTGACTCTTATGTGTTCTGTTGATCCTTAATCCCAACTATTTAGAATTAGAAAACACATTTTACAAACAAATTAAACAGTGGGCCCTGAGGACTGCATTCAGCCCTAGTATAGCAATACTCTACATGGCAAACTACGAGAATCCTTACAGACATTGTACAACCATCTGAAAAGGTAGGTTTTACAGACAGATGTTGACGAATCATTAAATTAATGATTTGTGTGACTGATTCGTATAAAGACCAAATATATTCACAGGTACTATCCACCGGTTCAACTATGTTTACCACTTTCCATTCGTTGCTATGAAAAGACTTTGGATTTCATAGACTTATTGGTCCAATCTAAACATAATTACTAAATCACTACAGGTAGTAAGGAGACACTATAACATCTAGGTCCATTTGTGAGGCATTACCCTTGTGGTACCTGTACAGTGTGCAGATTTACAAACAAATCACCTCCTACAGAATACGAGATGATGACTGGGTTCTAATGGTAAGAGGGTGTTAGTTATATACTATAATGAATGTTCATGAGGTGTGAGATATATAAGTCCAACTATTAGAGATGCAAAAGTACACATTATAGAGCATATATTGAGAACCCGCTGGAAAAATAGTGCACCATTTGTCAAACATTGCATTTACAATGAAACTGAAATTAATCTGTTAAAGTGGATTTTCAAAGCTGAATATACACAAACAATTTTGAAGAGCAAATAGATTTTTTAGGATCAATAGTGGATATACAGAATGAAATCCCATATAGTGGGTCTGAAAAAGCAAGTTACATGGCCGCCTCGCATGACCTAAGTGGACACTTGCTTTCTGATACATTAAGCCAGGTGATTTTTTTGACTTGATATTCAGTTTCACTTAAATTTGTAAATTCAAAGCAACAGTTTATGCTGATAAAATCCCTAGCAGTATTCTTTGCAAATAAGTACAGATAACTTCCCCAAAGAAATGAAAAATAACATATTTGCTATTGGCTTGCTAATTAATAATTGACAAAGACATCTATTCATATAAACTCAAATCTCAATATTTATTCTAGAGAACAATATGCAATGAACTTTCACTTTGTCGCTGTTTGATGGTGCCTATACATTCTAGTATTTTCATCAGAAACAGACTATTACAGGGTCGGCACTAGCATCCCTGTAGTTATGGTTATGTTCCTCAACCCATAGGAAGAGCACTTTTTTGGGTGGCTCAGAACTTTTCCTCCCCCAGATGAATCCCCATGAAACTTTGCAAAATAAGTAAATGGCTCAGTTAGATTGATTCTGCAAAGTTTGGTGAGGTTTCCTCCAGGTGGGAGAAGTTAGAGGGGGTTCCCAAAATGTATGTTTTTTCCCATAAATGGAATGGAAAAATGATTTTCTCACGCCTACAGCCCAATCTGCTGGATGGATTTTCACCAAATTTGGTGGCAGCTTGGTTCCAAAAGCGTGCTTTTGTAAATTTGGTGTAAATCCACCCAGTATTTTTTTTTTAAATGACCAAAAACTAGGTAAAAAAGAAATGAGTGATATCTGGGTTCGATCTGCCGACTCACTTCCCTGTTTGGTCTGCAGACTGGCCTCTGATTGGCCGGGAGGGGTGGCGTGAGGTCTGCACAGACATTGGACGATTGGATGGTGAAAATCGTGAGGTGCATCATATTTTTGGGAAACGCCTGCCATGTTGGATTTGTGTACAGCGCCCGTTGTCCGCAAACATCCCAGTAAAAACATATTAAAAAACACATTACACTTGTGAAGCTAATGAAACAATCTCTGTGGAGGTGAGGGGTGATGGGGATGGTATGTGTTATGGCCATAAAATGCCAAAAAAACGGCGGGTTTCCATCTTTGAAGTCTGCGAACGGTCCGGAAACAGCTCTGTGATGTTCGCGAACATGTCAGATTTTGAGGGGCATTGATGCATATTTTTGCATTACAGGCTTGATGAAAATAAGTTTTTGGATCGCATATAACTTTGGTGCCACTCAATGAAACTGTTTTAAATGTTGTGACATTATTCTCGACATTACCTTGAATGGTCCTACAAAGTCCTACCTATTGTTTTGGCAAGAGGGAACAAAATTAGAGGGGGGGATCCCAAAATATTTGAAAGGCTTATAAACTTGGTGTCATTTCACGAATATGCACAAAGGTTTGCAAAATGATTTAAGACCCAGATTTGAATGTTTTTGTAAGGTTTGGTGGGATTACGTGAAGAGGGAGCAAAATTAGAGGCAGGGTTTCAACATTTTTAGATGGGTTATAACTTTGCTGCCATTTGACAAATGTGCACAAAAGATTTTAGAAAGATTATAGACCGGACCTTGAATTTTTCTGCAAAGACTAACTGGGAGCAAAGTTATATGTCTATTTTATGTATGTATATTTTGACACTTTTCAAAAAATGAAACATGAGTGGATTTGCAGGAAAGTTGTGCAAGGAGCATTGGCAAGTACTTCAAAGCATGCTTTTGCAAATGTGTTTGTGTTTTCTTTTTTGAAAAGTGTCAAAATGTAGGTACAGAAAATAGTGATATACCATTGGTAACTGAGGTATAGGCGGCAGCCATGGGCAGTGGCCATATTGTACCAGTCATGGCCGGTGGGTATGGGCAGTTTCCAGATTGTCTGAGTCATGGTCAAAGGCCATGACTCAGATACTCTGGCTTCTGGCCATGACCATGGGGGTCTGGCAATAGGGTAAAAGTGGGCATGGCCACCAGGGACTAGCTATTTGGTGAAGTTTTTCAAAATTGGGATAGGTTTGAATGGGAAAATAAATTCTGCCCGTGACTAAAGTTCTGTCCATGGCTACAGCCCGCAGTGCTGCACAGGATTGCATTAATAGATCGCTGTGACTATTGCTGCATGCACTCTGAGACAATGCTAATCAGCAGATAATTACCAAGCACGCCGAACCAGGTGCCCATGCGGTCACCAAGCCACCCCTTGAAGTCATTACCCACCCTTATATGTGACCATAGTGGGACAAGATATTGGGTTTGGATGCTGGATTCATTTCCACAACCTCGCAGCAATGACTGGCCCACAATCCACATGCCTTGAGAAAGACTCTGGAGAGTCGAATTACGTGTCTGCTGAGTTCTAACAATAAATATAGTATCAAGAATGATTTTGAAGACTGTTTCATTACAACAACAGTTACTTATAGAATAACCCAGAGTTGAGGTGAACAGGGCTCACTCTCCTATTCAAAATCTAACACTTGAAGAAGGAAGGAAACCTTCACAAAAGAACCTCATAACCAACAGCTGGGTAATCAGTTTAAAGTACTAGATGAAGCGCAGTGGTCTACCCATTCTACCATCCTGCAATTACTTTATAATCATGTACTCTGATTTGATTAATGGGGCATGCAGCATGGTCTAACCCTAGGTTTGAATCGGAATAAATATTTTGCATGTTGCTACAGCCTGAAGTGCTGCACTGAATGACAAGTCTGCACTAGAAGCATCAGCAAGGACCTGAAAGCATGGTTTTTCAAATATGTTTTGTGTTTTATTTTTCCAAAGTGTCCAAATGTATGCACAAACAATATTGATGTACGTTTGGTGCATTGACAATGGGCCTGGCCCTCAGCAAGGACAAATGCCTACTCTGAGTTACTTATTGTGACATGCAGGTTAAAATGAGAGACAAACAATCTGCTTGCGACTGCAGTCCGGAGTGCTGGACAGGATTGCAGCAAATTTGCGGGCATGTGGCATGGCCGAAGCTGTAGGTTTAAATGGGGAAAAAAAATCTGCTTGCGGCTGCAGCCCGGAGTGCTGGGTGGGATTGCTGCAAAGTTATGCAAGGAGCATCAGAAAGGTCTTGAAAGCATGCTTTTGGAAATCTGTCCTGTATTTAACTGTTTTGAATTGTCGAAACGTAAGTAAAAAAAAAAAGTGAAATTAATTTTCTGCCGTGGGTAGAGGGCCTGGCCTTCGGCAAGGACAAATGTCTACTCTGATTTGCCTATTGGGGTATCCGCTGTTGATAACGACTTACATAAGTATTGGTTGCAAAAAATATGTTTGTTAAAGGATATTTATAGGTGTTTCATATATGTTAAAAGAGAAATTATTAATAATGTATGTACAGTCATGTAACATTATGAAACATTTTCACTTATCAAAATGTATTCATTTGACAGAGAGAAACTGTTAAAGTGACTTTCCGGTTAAGATGTACCCCACCCTTGGGAGTCCTCTGCCCCAGCAGTTAGTTATTGGCCTCCCACTTTGGGATACTTTGCACTACCCTCCTGGACTCCCATGAACACTTGTCCTGCCGTACTGCTCCTTTTATTTATCCACTTTTGTCACTACACAATGCATATGCGCATTCATAGGAGCACTATGTACAATTTGTGGTATAAGTATGGGAAATGTAGATGGAAAAGATGTGTAGAAAATTTTCAGTTGGTGGGTGGAAGTTTAATATGTTGATAGGTTATATTTAGATTTAGAGGCTTAAGTGATTGATGGATACATGTGTGAATGGTTTAAATCAAGCAATGAGGGAGTGTTACAAAGATAACAGTAAAACAAGTAGAAGGGCTGTTTTGTGTGATGGTGTGCTTGTGCAATTTGGTTTGTCTGATAAGGCATGGGCTAGACAGGGACTGCAGAGACTGGATAGTTATAAACGGCATTGGATTATGGTGTTTAATTTATTTTTATTTTTATTATTGTTTATGGTTTATATAATCCTTTACAAAACGTATTTATTCAACAATGTATAACATACGAATTACAGAATATGATATATAAGATCCAACAGAACATGACCAATTTCATAATTACCAATTACACAACATCTTAAGAATCCATACCTAAACATTGCGTCCTCACTAAAATCAAACCGTGTATAACAATACCACAATTCGATACTATTCCATAAAGTTTAAGACCAAATTTCAGACATAATTATTTCACATTACAATTCATTCTAAGTTGCTGATGGTCTTCAAGAATTAATTCTCTCTTATTTTCTAAAAGGCAGAGTTCCCATGAAGCATTTCCTTCCTATTCACACTGGAAGTATTGTTAACAAATAATGAAAAGTATTTGATTCTCTGAGACATCAAATTTGGGCATATCAATAAAAGATGAATTAATGTCTCCTTCACACCAATTATTTGACAGAACCTACAATGTTTCGTCTCCACTTCGCTTTTTGCACGAATAGTCAAGATCTCCTCTGAATGTAATACATTAAACCTAAATCTCATGGTTGAGTTTCTGAAGACACGGGAAGGATATTTCGTTATGTACTTTTCCGGAGTCGGTATCCACTTCCAAAATGATATAACTTGTGAATACAGGTTAGAATTTAAAATGACAGCATTGTTTTCTATCCAATCAAATGCTTTTACAAGATCCTTTACCTTGCCTTTTTTTAATAAGGGCTTCAATTGATAGGCCCGGTTCCAATAAAGTTTTCTCACATTCATTTTTGAGAGATCCATGTAGGACCCTTCAAGGAAAATCCCTAAATAATAGTACATAGAATCTTTCTCAGACACTAAGCATTTCCTCAAAAGGGCTCACTTCTTCCAACACATAATACTTTTAAGAGATTGCAGCCAAAGTTTGAAACAAATCATCTCAAAGGGAACACATTTTGGTATGAAAAACAATACTCTACGCCACACACTTGCTTCGATTTTCTTCAAATAAGGCATTAATGCATCAGGAAGGAACTCCAAACCATAAGACAAATGTGGAATCGCCTTCATACTATAAAATTGTATACAGGGCGTTAGTGTAAATTACCATATTTCCTTTCAATTGCTTTGATTTGGTTTGCAGTCGCCAATGCTTTCGCCTTTAGTTATTTTTGATCAAACTGAGTGGTTGCAATCTTACAAATGAATAGCCTAAGTAGCTCAGACTGTTTGAATTTTTATTCCCAGTCCACCTCATCCCCAAGTGAGTGTTAAAGGTCTAATAATGTTCTCACCTGTGTGGAATATAACTGTTTTTCTTGGATTTATTAAAGGTTTCCTTTTCCTCAATAAATTCCTTGAATGTGACTATTAATCTTTGCAAACTAACCTTTGTACCGTCAAACAACAAAAAGTCGTCGGCTTATGCGATCCATTTAACATGTATGCCACATATCTTTGGTGAGATAAGACCACTCAAATTCAGAACATTTCCAGCTTGGGATACATATAAATTAAAAGTGTTGCCGCTAGTGTGCATCCCTGACTTAGACCATTATGTGTTTTAATTACGTCAGACATTACACCCTTGTTGTTAAGTCTAACTCTCATCACTGTGTCAGAGTAGAGGAATATTATAAACTCAAGCAATCCTTTTTCGGTCCCTCGATCGTATAGGGTCTTCCATTGTGTATTCCTGTCGACCATGTCGAATGCCATTGTTAAATCCATGGAAGCAATGTAAAGTGATTCTTTGCCTTTAATTCTTGCCTTACTCTGTAGGTGGGAGTAGCCCACCCACATCTGTTCCCATAGATCTCCTAAAGCCAATCTGGCTGAGGTCTAATATGCTTTCATTGTCAATGCATGTATTCAACTTCTCTAGTACTATTGCTGCAAATATCTTAGACTCTACATTAGTAAGCATGATCAAACGTTAATTCGGGGGAAATAGACGGTTACCCTTTTTAAATATGAATAATATGTATGACATCTTCCATGACACTGGGATCCTCTTAGAGCTTATAATATCCTCAAACAAAAATTCAATAGACCAGCCCACATAGCTGCATTATATTTCAGATTAACGAATGAAAGGTTGTTTGGGCAAACATTACATGTGTTACCTTCATTCATTGCTAATAACATTGCCTCACCACCTTTTTGCGCAAGAACAGAATGATGTGCGATTACCCAGTTTTTAGAGGTTTGTCTACAGGACTTTACCTTTCATTTTAGTTCATCAGATACAATGTTACCCTTTTTTAGAGACCAAACATCTTTTCTTAATTGGGCTTTGCGTCGTTTCACTTCTATATCAAATGTAGTATGTTACTTCTAAGGGGACCCCGTTGGAAAGGTTTCAAGACTGTAGCACAATGAACCATTATACCCAAGTAATCGTTAAATACCTTACCGGAATATGTTTCCATTTTAAGTTCAAGAGAATATGAGGTATAATAGTGCAACATTATATTATTAAATTTTGTAAGGTTATGTGGAGTCCATTTCACATGAGTACCTGAAGAACTCACCTCTATTCTCTCATCACAGTTTGACACACCCTCAGTTGGCTTTACCCAGGGAAAGTCAATAGAGATCATTGCGTCACTAACATCTGATCTTTGCATGTTCATGTTACTCGTAACATCCTGTATTTGACTGCTCACAAATATGTAATCTATCATCGAGCTTAATCCTCTCGCATATCATGTGGGAGTAATATTGTACCCTAGCTACCTGTGAATTTTAACCATAAACTGTCCCTGTGTGCTTTATTTGTTGCTGATAAATTAAAAGGCCCCGTTGTAGCCAAGGCCCACAACACTTCATTACTCGTCAAGTTGCAGTCTGCATTTAGATCCCTTGATTACAGCAGCATGCCGCTTGGATAGCCATCCAGCCATTTGCTTATCCTGATGTTTAGGGTCCCGAACAACTTTTTCAGCTGATCATCGTTATATATGGTAGTGTTCCAGTATATATTTACCAACATTATGTCAATATGCTGTCCTTTGGTTTCAATTTGAAAGGTAACAGTAATAGCACTATCCATTAACAGGACAGATGACACCATAGTGATAGCAGTATCCGATCGATAGGCCAAGGCAAGGCCACCACTGGGTCAACCCATGTCGAGCCCATGTCTCTTGCAATCAAATAAAGTCATACTGTTCAAGATGTTTCACAATTTCGTTATTTGCAACTAAGTATGAGCATCCTCTAGTGTTCCAAGAGACATGGCTATATGGTGTTTTATTGCTAAAGGGGTTCCTTCACTGTTTTTAATTGCTCGATAGACTCTTTCAAGGAGAGTGCCAGTCATCGCCATTCCTGCATATTCTTCAAATGCGATCTGGCTTCTGCTACAGTGGAGGCCCCTTCATCATTGTATGTATTAACTGTTGCCATGCCGCCTTTATTGTCAATATGTCCCATATTGTGATTACTTCCCGAAATCTTACTGATTAGATCATGATAGGGAATTACATCAAATCCCCTTTTCTGCAGGGATCCAACCTCCTTCAATATCAGGGTCCTAACTAATGGTGAGGCAATTACCATCCTGACATAATCATACCTTGCGTTGTGAATAAAGTCCACAAGCTGTATTTCAGCTGTGGATATTAGGCTAAGCTCTTTGATGTCACTAAATAAATTTAATATATACTGCCTATTTAAGGACCTTGGATCCCCGTCCTCAAACACATAGTAGATTACAAGACTTGGCTCATTAGGAAAGACTGGGGATCTGAGACAGTTTGAGGTCATCACATTACTGACTTTATCCCAGGTATTTATCGCAGACATTAATTTAGGCTCACTAGCCCCATTTCAGTCTCAAAAACTGCTCATAACAGTCACATTTGCTCGAATTCTCATTGCTCATTTTATGTGAGGCTACCTTACCCAGTAACCCAGAATGAGACATTGTGTCACTATTGCCAGAACCTTTATCCAACGTGCTAGCCACACTTAACATGTTGCAATCCATAATGTTAGGTACCATGTGTTGCTTTGGTTCATTCGGGATGACTGCGCCAATTGGCCCAGCATATCTGGTAGTATTGGAGCGAGATGGAGCGTCTGGATTTTTGAAAATATCAAATGTATCCAGCACCCCACATTCCATTGCTCCCAGGTTACTATCTATCTTTGCTGCTGTTTCCTTATTCTTAAGGATGTCAGACATCCTTAAGGGATCATCTGAGTACTCGGGTTGTATTATACAGCTCTCACCATCTGCATTAGTGTTAACAAATTGGCCGGGCAAAGTATTCAAGGCTAAGCCGCTTATGCAGAGGTTAACACATTCTTTACTAGCAGCCTTGTCTTTCGTACATTCAGCCAAGGCTTCGCGAATGTCTATGGTTCGCATAAACTTACGCAATGATGTTTTAGGAGCCTTGATAGCACGAGCTTGTTTGTTCCTTAATTTTTTCTCTTTTTTTGGGATATTTTGGTAACAACATGTGCCATTTCATCACTTTTTACTATGGCACCAACCTCATTATGACCTCTGCCTGTTGGTTCGTCTTGTCTGCTGTCTAGGTTGGTTAGTACATCACCAATAGCTACTGAGTCTCCTATCACATTCCCCACAAGTACGACAGAGACCATAGTATCATCTGTGTTCCCAAGAGAGTTACTAACCTGTGATGGCAGACTGTGTTCACGCTTAACCTGTAATCCTTCAACAACTTTCCTGCACAGCTTGGGTAGCGCAGTCATTGCCATCACAAGTTTGTTTAGAAGTCTCAAGTGTTTTTTTTTAGTTCAGTAAGCAACAGGGTATTTATATTTATGTCACGTTCTTCTGCATTACCAAACATCTTCCCACCAGTGCTCTTATTCAAATTTTCTGCAATACACACCTCTCTCTGGTCCAGGTGTTGTGTAAGACCCAACAATGTTATTTACCCAGTACTGAAAATCGCATATAGATAACTTGAGATAAACTCTTTTGTCATTATATCAATATCCATAACACATGTAATTTGTTTAACATAATCGGGGTTGTCGTCAGTTCGCAAAATAGTAACTACAGTGTGGGCTATTGAGCACATTTGTGCACATTCCATAAGATCGCCATCAGTATCAGACGATCCTGGAAGTGGCACTGCTGCAGCACAGGCAAAACTTTTTTATTTTTATTTATTTATTTGTTTGGTTGATAAAATCAACCTTTCAAATTTTTCAAGTACAGACAATGTAATACAAAACAGTATGTTTAGAAGGTATAACATCAGCTTACATAGTATTTTTTTACATGAATATAGAGCAAGAAATGGCAACATATAAATGGCAACATATAAACATATAAGTCCATTGCGAGTCATTTCACCTCTGCAATTACTTCATTGAGAAACCACGTACATTAATAATTAGAGGTAGTATTGTACGACAGAATACAATATTACTGCGAGTCAGGAAACATGGCATCCAAAAATTGTACAGTGGCTATCCTTACTGATAGAGAAGTAGTTGTAAAGATACATTGCCACATGTTTTCCTGGATATACACATTCTGACTCTCAAAAAAGCTTTTGAAACACTTTTTGCGGATAATAGATAATTGTGGGCAATGGATTAGACAATGTTCCAATGTTTCTCTTTGAACCGGAACTTTGCAAAATCGACATTGATTTTCAGCCTTTGGAATTTGCTTCCTATGCACCAAAACTTCTAGAGTTGGCCAGAGGTTCAGGCAGAAGCAAAGACATTTTTGTCGAAGCTTTGAACAAGGAGCTTTGGTCAAATAGTCAGCCATGACTCTGAGGCGTTTATGACCAAATAGGCTGCGATCAAAGTTTTTATATTTTAAGCATTGGTTTTGTGTCAAACACCAGTCATATTGCTGTATTTTCAATTTTGATCGGGTTTCATTAAACAAAAGCAAATCTAGATCAACAGAAGCATCAGATAAGGCATTCATGGTAAAGTCACACCACTTACGAGAGAATATTTGCTTCGTCATGAGTAAATGTGTTGCCACCTTACCCAGAATGTCTAGACGTTCCAAAGATAGCAAACATTTGCGAAAAAAAACACAATATTTCCAGATGACAAAAGAAACCATTGACAAACATCCTAATTCAAAACGAATTAGGGGTAGAGGAGTACACATGGGTAGGCGTAGAACTTGCTTGCAAAACAAAGATTCAAGTTTATCCCACCAAGCTGCAGGTTTAGGAGCAGTAGCTTCAGACCCGTAGGTTAAAATTGGAAGAACCTTCTGGCAATAAAACGTTTACACATGTTTAATAGTAAACTTCGCAAATTTGCCCATGAGTACTCTTGCTTGGGCAACTAAAGAACGCAATTTGCCAGTAAGTTCCAATTCATCCTCGGGGCTCGAGCGGGTGTCTACAACTAGTGTTCCCAGATATTTATAGCTGGACACTCGTTCAAGTGGAACATTGTGCAGTCTCCACCTGAGGGGTTTAATTTTGTAACCAGAGCGCCATTTACATACCATTGTTTGAGTTTTGTTGATGTTGATCTTTAGATGATTTACATCTACATAAGACTCAAGGGCATCTAAAAGTTTCTGTAGTCCAGCATGGGTTTTCGAGATGAGAATTAAATCATCTGCGTAGAAAAGATATGGGATTTTGTGAGTGCCTAGGCTAGGCGGATCACTCAAACTTTCACTAAGATTTATACCCAGGTCATGTATAAACAAATTGAAAATTGAAGATGCCAAGGTGCACCCTTGCTTCAGCCCTCTATATGTGTGAAATTTGGAGGTCATATTGCCCACCAGGTCTAATCTAACCTGCATAGTAGTATTAGTATGTAGTAATGTTATCAAAGCTAGCAGGGATGTTGGGCAATGAAATGTAACACATTTATTATAAAGGAGGGTGCGATCAATGGGGTCGAAAGCGACCTTGAAATCAACAAAGGCTAGAAACAGCGTCTGTTTACGAGCCGCATGGTTCGATAGGAGCATATGTAGTGTTATAATATTGGGTAAACACTCATACATCTGGTCATTACAGACGCTGGCGCAGCTGTGCTATTTTGTTTCGTCTTGCCGTTTTTACTCATCTTCAAATACACAGGTCAAAGGATAAAAAATACCACCAATATTCACACTAGCCACTCAGCTTGTATAATTCCAAAAGTTTACCTTACATCAAGCAGCTGTTATATTTGCTAAAAGGCTAATGTGTACAAAACTATACCATGTGGGTTTGCGTGTTACTCCCACGGCACCATTTACTAGGAGAGGAACGCCGTTGGTTACCTCTGCAGGTGACTGCGTTTCTTCAGAAAATATGATCATACTAGGCCCCGGCCCCCCAGCCTAACAGGCACAACAGGCCACTTCCAAGTCCACTTCGCTAGGGCGGGCTCCCTCATTTCCATCCCCACCTTACTTTCTATGCTCGCCTGCAAAAGAAAAAAGAATAGAAAACCACATCGAAAAAGGTTCCTTTAGGAACCACCTTTCACAGTAAAAAATAGAACCAAAAAAATCAGCTTATAGACTCCAACTACTTTACATTTTTCAGTAAAGTAGTTAGATTCAATAAGATTCTCCAACATTCCTATTAGCATTTTCTACTATGCTAATAAACATAATGGACAGGTGTATACTAGAGATAATGATAAAAGCACAGAAACACATTTATGTCTGAAATTCTTCTCTCTAGTATACAATAAACACCATAATCCAGTGAGTGAATTTCTGGGGGTTTTCGGTTTTACTTGTAACCATAATGTCCATTTAACAAGGTTTATTCACTGAATTTCATAGCTTTTTATTAGTGCAACTTAACCATAATGTCCCTTTAACCAAGTTTTTCAGTGAATATATATATAGCACTTCAGTTCCTCTAACACCACCAACAATTGTTGGGACCAGAGAAAAAAACATACATTGGAATCAATTATAATATTATTCCCAAATCAGTTGTACTCTGAATATAGTGTAAGGTGGCCTTCAAGTCTGGGCAGGATTTCAAATACAGGTTGTGATATTGGACTGCTTGTCTACTAGGTTGGGTTTAGACTAGAAGCTTTCATTTTTGGAGAGCACAAAATCTAGGTTAATTTAAAGCATCACACAAACACAAGACTAACTTGATTATAGGACATGAATCAACAGTTTGTTCGACTGGACATTAGAAATCCACTTAATGAATTGTCCTTTCTTTTTTCCACAAAATTATTTAGAAAGTGACAACAGACTTGTAAATTGACACAATATTCTTGTGTACAATTCAGACAACATATCATCTTTCGCATTTCACATTATGGATATACCTTCATTGAGTATGTCTCGTTGTGTACTGTGGTTTCCACAGATCAAAAGTTACATAATTTCCCAAAAATCTGTGAATATGCTGTACACCATTTTACAAAGTCAGTCATAAGATTCCCTGTGGAAACTTGGGAATCAATTTACTTGGCTGCTGCCAGAGAATAATAAATATGCATTTCACACTCACCATTCTATGACATTCTATTTTTATATACACTTTCCCTATGTGTGCCTTACAGCACAGTCACCATTCAGTGGTCATGCTGGTAACAGATTCTCTTGAAGAAGTTTAATTACTTTCAGAGGGTGAACTCGTTTTAGGGACAAATTAAAGTGCAGAGGCATCTATTGTACTATGTGTTTGCTATTATAGGCCCAGGAATGATAGGGCACTAAAGTTTCAGTCAGTTTCACACAATGAACTCTGCCCCCTGTCTGTCCTCTGCTTTTCAAATTCTCCTCAAGAAATATGGCTCTGTTTTGAACAAGACCTTTGCATCCATCTCCCTCTGTAAAAGGAGATCTGTATCAGCTAAATCCAAGGTACAATCCTACCTGGGCACTTCTCCTGTGGGACAAAGGGGGTCATTACGAGGTTGGCGGTAGGAGTTTAACGGGGCCGGTAGAGATGCCGGTCCTGTTAAACCCCTACCACCGCATTACGAGGTTTGCTCGCAGGACCCGCAAAGGACGCCTGGTGAAACCAGGTACCCTTAGCGGGTCCCGCTAGCAGACCAGGGAGCTAACAACGAGCCTGTTACTAACTGGCCCGTTGTTAGCTCCCTCCCCATTCCCATTGAGCCCTATGGGGGCTCGAATGGGAGTGGGGATGTACCGGGTCCGGGTTCCTCGAATGAGGAATAACCGGGTCCTCCAAGGTTGGAATGGCCCGGTAATTCCTCATTTAAGGAACCCGGACCCAGTACCCGGTAAGCGGGTAACAATGCCACAAATTGCGCCATGGTTACCTCCAAGGTCGTAATGACCCCCAAAGTCTCCCAGTTTACTGATTTGCCAAGCACTATTCCTATTTTCTTTGTGTTTGGGCTTAAATGTCTGATAAATTGTACCCATGCAGCATTGTTTGATGCAATAGTTTCTCATTGGACAGCTCTTAATAGGGGTTCTCTTCAGATACTGACAATCCCAATCATCCTGCCCTCTATTTGATATGTCCAATGCATTTTGTCATGCGAAAATTAGAGGTTCTCGTCAGATTTGGTTCAAATCAATCGTTCCTCCATAGTTTATGTTATGAAATTATACCATTATTGAATACTTTTGTCAACCCACACGGGACCCCTCAATCAATAAACATATTAAATGGCCTGGTAACTGGTACAATGAGAACATTTGTTTGTTTGTTTGTTTCTTTCTTTCTTTCTTTGTAGCGTGCGCCAGGCCCGAAGGTATCAGGGCGTGAGGACAGGAATGCTTTAGGCTTACAAGTTACAAGGTTACACAATCAGAAAGGTACAGAACATTGGCAATACAGCAAGTAATACATATACATATCAGCAATGGGGTATAGTAGAGTACTATGGCTTGTTCCCTTTGAGCCACTTGATGCAGTTTAATCTAAAGTGTGGGTAGGTTTGGTCAAGCCTTAAGGTGGGTGGGAGGGAGTTGTGCAGCCTCGACAGGGAAGCTGTTCCCTCCAGTCGTAGTCATTTTGAATGGGGGACTACTAGGCAGTACATGTAGGCTGCTCTTGTGGGTCTTGATGTAGTTCTTCTTTTGAACCTCTCTGTGAGGTAGCTAGGTGCTAGGTTGTAGAGGCATTTAAATGTTAGGGAAGCAGTTTTAAGTTTAATTTTGTCAATCGTGGATAGCCAGTTAGATTGCCTGCTAATTGTTGAGATATGTTCTCTTTTCAAATGTCCTAATGCCGCATTGTTTTGTAGGATTTGGATTTTCTGTGGAATCTATTTATTTACACCTAGATAGAGAGCATTGCAATAATCCAGTTTGGATAGCACGAGTGCTCGTGCCAGCATTGTGCAGCTGTTAGAGGACAGGCAAGGTTTAGCTGATCGGATTAGCTTACAGGTGTACGCTGTGGAGGAGGCCATAGCGTTCACTTGTTTTGCTAGAGTTAGGCTAGAGTCAAGGTAAAAACCTAGTGTTTTTACCTCTTTAGTGACTTTAATGATGTGGCCGTCTATGACAAAGGATGAGTAGTCTTGGCTAAGTTTCTTGATTTTGTGTATGGTCCCCAGTATGATGAGTTCCGTTTTGTCATCATTCAGGCATAGACCGTGACGTGCCATCCATGCCTGGATGATGAGGTATATCTTATTCACTAAGGCCGAATTCAGTAGTAATCCCCAGAAAGTGGGATGAGAATCTGGGTGTCATCTGCATAGTTAGTGTAGGTGACACCCAGATGGTCTAAATCATCAAACAGGGGCTTAGTAAAAATGTTATACATGGTGGGGGAGACACAAGATCCCTGGGGCACACCGCATGTGATGAGTGCAGGGTCAGCAGCTGCTGAGGTAGAGAAGACCCTCATTCTTCTCTCACTTAGGAATGATTTGATCCATGCTATAGCTTGTGGCGAGAAGTGTGCTGCTGATTCTAGATGGTTGCAGAGCACTCTGTGATCCACCAGGTCGAATGCTGCTGAGAGATCCAGAAGGAGGAGCAAGGCAGTTTTTCCTTGGTCTCTCAGCTCGTCGACCTGGGCTTTGAGATCGATAAGTGCTATTTCAGTACTGTGTTGCGGCCTGAAACCTGACTGCATAGTGCCTAGACGTTGGTGCAGCTCCAGGAATTCTTGGATCTGTAGGTAGGCCAATTTATCTAGAATCTTTAGTAGAAAGGGCACTGTAGTGATGGGCCTGTAATTTGTTGGTATCGCCGGGTTCAGTGTTTGCTTCTTAAGGAGGGGAAGGACCCAGGATTCCTTGAGGTTACTTGGTATAGTGCCTGAGGAGAAAGAGGAGTTGATCAATTTCGTAATGAACGGGGCTAGGTCTCTAGCCGCGTCTTTTATTATTTGAGCCGGGCAGTTGTCATCTCGCAGTTTGAAGTTTTCAACAATAGGATTATGTTTTTCTACCTCCAGTATGGAGACTTTAGTAAAGTTAAATCTTTGTTCAGGTTTAGCATTGGTAGGTGGGTTATTAGTTTGGGTAGTTGATGAAGGTATATTTAGTTTTTTCTTGTCCATTTTGACTTGGAGTGTGGCAATGTTATCACTAAGGGCCTTCTGAATGTTGGAACACCAAGTTTTATTTTTGTCACAGTTATCAGGTGCTGGGATGGGATTCTCTAGCTCCTTCAATATTGTAAAGAGCTCCTTAGTTCCTGATTTAGTTTGCATTATTCTATTGTCGTAACTTTCCTTTTTGGCACGTTTTATTTCAATATTGTATTTTGTGGAGATATTGATGAGGCGGCTTTATTCATCTCTGATAGTAGTAGTCTCCAGGAAGATTTGCACTTGCATTTTTCTTTCCTTAGTGATTTTAGATAAGGGTTAAACCAGGCATTTCGGTGTGCTCTTGGTTTGCTGTTTCTCATTTTTAGTGGGGCGATAGTGTCCAGGGCATTGGCCATGACAGTATTAAATTAATTGACTAGAGATAAAGGATCTAATGTGTCCGGCAGTGAATTTAGAGTTGGGAGAATAAGTGGTAATAGCCTGTCTGTTGTAATATTTTTTTTGTTCCTTGTTAGCGTGTGGAGGGGGGGGGGGGGTGCTAGAGTATTATTTTGAGGTTGGAGGATTTTAACATTTACTGAGAAAGCTATAAGAGCATGATCTGTCCAGACTTGTGGGCATACAGAGGTTTGTTTGTTTGTTTATTATTTGTAGTGCGCACCTAACCCAAGGGTAGCAGGGCGCAAAGGCAACAAAGGAAAGGATTGTAAGGCGTAGGTTACAGGGAGCAAAATAGATGGAATCCAGCTCAGGTTACAGCAAAAACCTATTAAAAACAATCAAAAACAATTAGGACCAATACGACAAGTTATAATTACAGGAAATATACAATATTTACAGGATATATCAAGTGTCTAACATGGAGAATCAGTAGATATACACAATTTACAATATTTATAGTATAGCACAGTAAGGAAGAACGTTAAATGTCACGTTCCTTGAGCCAAAGGATGGTGTTAGATCTGAATTGTGAGTATGGAAGGTCTTCCCTGAGGGTTGGTGGTAGGGAGTTCCAGAATTGTGCTGCTTTAACAGGAAAGTTGTTCCCTCCAGACATGGTGCAATTAAATCTTGGCACTAGAAGGAGGTTGGAGTTGACCTTTCTGGAGGGCCGGCAGCATGCCGGTCTAGTGAATCTCGCTATCAGGTATTGAGGGGCAGCTTGGTGGAGGCATTTGTAGGTCAGAGAGACAGATTTGAGGAAGATTTTGTCTTTCGTTGAAAGCCAATTGACAGATCTTCTAGTCTCTGAGATGTGGGCTTTCTTCGGGAAGCATAGAGCAGCTCTTAAAGCATTATTTTGTAAAATTTGAATTTTGTTTGTGATGTATTTGTTGCTGCCTACATAGAGAGCATTACAATAGTCCAGCTTGGACATGATCAAAGCTCTGGCTAGGGTGATACAGTAAATGGGTGCGAGGAATGGTTTGGCTGCTCCAATGAGTTTGCATGTATAGGAGGTGGCAGATGCCATGGCATTGACTTGTTTTTTCAAGGTGAGTGTGGAATCTAGATAGAAGCCAAGGGTTTTGACCTCCTTGGCTACTGTGATGTTGTTATTGTCAATTACAAAGGAGGAGTAGTTTTGGCCTAGTTTATTAATGTTGGGTGTGGTGCCTAGGATGAGGAGTTCTGATTTGTCATCATTCAGGCATAGACCGTGTGAGGCCATCCATGCCTGGATGATGAGGTACACTCTATTCACAAAGACCAAATCCTTGTCATAATCCCCCGTCAAAGGGATGAGGATCTGGGTATCATCAGCATAGTTTGTGTAGGTGATACCCAGAACATCTAGATCATCGAAAAGGGGCTTTGTGAAGATGTTGTACAGTGTGGGGAGTCACAAGAACCCTGAGGCACACGGCAGGTGATAGGCAATGGGTGAGCAGCTGCTAGTGGGGAGAAGACTAGCATGGTACGATTGTTAAGAAAGTATTGGATCCAGTCAGTTGCCTCTTGGGAAAAGTGGGCTGCCGATTGTAGGTGATTGCAGAGGATTTCATGGTTGACCAGATCAAATGCAGCTGAGAGATCAAGAAGTAACAGTAATGCTGTCTTACCCTCATCTCTCAGCTCATCTATTTGTGCCTTAAGATCTGTAAGTGCAGTTTCAGTTCCGTGCTGGGGCCTGAAGCCTTACTGTCGGAATCCTAGAAGGTGGCAATATTCAAGGTACTGTTGGATTTGTTGGTACGCTATTTTATCAAGGATTTTGAGAAGGAAAGGCACTGTGGTGATAGGATGGTATTTGCGGGGGTGGAGGGATCTAGGTTAGTTTTTTTAAGGAGAGGGAGGACCCAAAATTGTTTCAAATTATTAGGTATGGTGCCTGATGTAAAGGATGCATTTATTAGTTTGGTGATAAACGGAGCAAGTTCAGGAGCTGCATCTTTTATCAATTGTGCATGGCAAAGTTCCCCATGGCAATTGGAAGGTTTGAGGGTAAGAATGACCTTTTTGACCTCTTTAGTGGATACTTAGTGGAAGTTAAAGTGGGGGGGTCAGCGGCAGAAGAGGCGTCAGGATGGAGCTAGTATTACTATGTTTGGAGGTGGAGAGAAGGGAGTCTTTTTTGATACTGATCTTAGATTGCAGGGAAGTAATTTTATTAGCTAGAGCGTTTTGTATACCTGTGCACCAGTTTTTATCCTTGAGGCAAGAGTCAGGCGTCTGGACAGGGCATTCTACCTCTTTCAGAATTACAAAAAGCTCTTTGGTGTTAGATTTGGCTTGAGAATTTCGAAGGTTGTAGGATATTTGTTTAGCCAAGATGATTTCTTTTTTATATTGGGAGGCTAGTTTGCTCAGGTTTTTCTTATTGTTTTCTGAAGGATCTGATCTCCAGATTTTTTCGCAGCGTCGTTTCTCCTGTCTAATAGCCTTGAGATGGGGAGAGAACCAGGTATTCACATGTTTGTAAGGTTTACTCTTTCTCAACTTCAGTGGTGCTATGTCGTCAAGGGAAGATAGCATTACTTTATTATACAGGTCTACCATGGTGGATGGATCTGTGTGGTCCGGAATGGCATTGAGAGTAGGTAAGATCAAAGGGATAAGGTTTTCAGGAGTAATATTTCTTTTATTTCTGGTCGGGACAGCTGGAGCTATACTGTCAGGTTGCAATAGTACGGGCTCTAGGGCGAATGTAATCAAGTAGTGATCAGACCAAGACTGTGGTATTATAGATGAGACCAGGATTGGGCAGTTGTGCACAGCTAGCCAATTAAGAGTTCTACCTTTGATATGGGTAGGGTCTGTGATCTTCTGGGTAAAGCCTAATTCCTCTAGGGTGTTCTTAATGAGCGTGGCATTAGAATCTAGAGGGTCACTAAGACCAAGGTTAAAGTCTCCTAATAGGATGCTTTGGGAGGAGTTATTAAGATTATTTGATAGGATATTTGTGATAGGTGATGGTTGTGTTACAGTTGTGGTCCGCAACCCAATCTAGTGTGCAGCCTTTCTTATGGGTCGGTTGTGTCACTCTTTGGGTGAAGGCAAGCTCTGAAAGGACATTGGCAATGTTTGAGGCTTGTACATCTTTTTGATAATTGAAAACAAAAGAAAAATACACCATTGCCCTGTGTTCTATGGTGCATGCCACTTTAAGTGAAACCATGTAGGTAAACACAGATGGGCCTGAATATCTTTGAAGCTTGGTTCCCAAGTCAAGGAGGTTCAAAGTTCAGTTTTCTAGTACAATAAATGCTTATCATTAATGAGAAACTAGTCCATTAAACTGCGCTGGACACACAGATGGGGTGTCCAGAACAAATGATGGTTCTAAAATAAATATAACAAAAATGCAGCTTTTGAGATGCGTTATGCATTTTCCGCTATGTAGTAGTAGTTGTATATACTAGCCATGGTCATAAGAAATGGATTGGAGGTTTCAGAATACAATTCATTAAAGGGATTAAGGTACAGGCCAAACTCAACTCTTTGACATACGGACTGGTCATAAATGACCATCTGCATATGTCTGTTTTTATGGTGTGGATAGCAGAGGCCTAAGACACCCTTTTTAAGTTAATGGCTAATTCTTATAGAAATATCCAGTGCACAGAAATACAAAAATACATTAAAATGAATGGATTCATTTAACATGGCACAACAATGAAATCACCTTATTGATCATATATTTGTAATCCTTTGTTGTATTTAACAAGCAAAAACACTTTTGGATTCAGCAAAGCATTTTTCATGATAGAAGTATGAGCATGATATGTTAATATATGTGATTTATTAATAAATGTACATTATTCTTCAACTTAAAGTCAGCCCTCCCCCAACAACAAAACTTGCATTTTACACACTGCATTGTGAATGTCTGACCACTTATGAATCTTATATAAAATGCTATTGTTGACTACGATTTACTCTGACTGCATATGCATGTATGCATTTGTGAGTGCCCAATACAGCTAGCATAATATCTGTTTTGCTAACCACTAATATTAAGGATACTACGAATGTAATATACTTGCAATTGGAGATTTTCTAATGGTACTGTAACTAACCTGGGATTCCTATCACATGCAATGCATACGGTTCTGTTTTGTTTAGCTCGACCTGCACATTGTTTTAACCTTCCTAGCACTGCCAACCATCTCGTGAACCTCCTTGCCTTGGGAACCAAGCTTCAAAGATATTCAGGCCCATCTGTGTTTACCTGCATGTGTTCACTTAAAGTGGCATGCACCATAGAACACAGGGCAATGCACTCACCAAAAATGTCTTTAGATTCAAGAATGCGTACTTTATGCAGATCAAAGGTACAGCGATGGGGGCTGCATTTGCCCCAACTATGCAACACTATATATGTGGGATTTTGAGGAGTGCAATATCATGGTCAACCCTAACCCCTTTAAGAAGGCATTGACATTTTACAAAAGGTATATCAAAGATATACTCATAATATGGGATCGTAAAGAAAGTAACCATCAGGCCTTTTTTGAGTGGCTAAAACAACTAAATCCTAACTTAAAATTTACCATGCATACAAATCAGAAAGAGATTCCATTTTTTGGATCCCCTTATTAAAGCAGAAAAAGGTGAACTTTTGGTAGACCTTTACTGGAAGGACTCAGATAGGAACAGTATCCTGCATCATGAGAGCTTCCACTCACAGGCATTGAAATCAAATATCCCATATGGGCAGTTTTTGAGAGCTCACAGAAACTGTTCCAATGTAGAAGATTTTATTAAACAGTTTGACATTATAGAAGAAAGATTGAAGGAAAGAGGTTATCCTGTCAAACTGTTGAAAAACTCAAAGAAAAGAGCTAGGTACCAACATCGAAATGAGTTGCTTTTGAAAAAGGATAACAACCCAAGCCCTGAAACAAACGTTTAGTGTTTGCTTTAATATGTACTCTGACCACAATAAAATGAAGAAGATCATAGCTAATCATTGGCATTTGCTTCAATTGAATATTCCGAAATTAAGTAAACAAAACATAATAGAGTGGGTGTCCAAAACAGATAGGAATACAATACAAGACAAGCAGTTGACGATTACTGCCACATAGGGAATGCCATTGATCCTAGGACACTATCCATGTATCCATGTGGAAGCTGCTGCAATTGTGCTCTAACTACAGCAAATACCAGCATTATCATAAACAAAAGAAAATGGATGTTAAGAAACCATACTACGTAAAAAAGTAATAATGTCATCTATGCTATCACATGCCCGTGCAATAAAACATATATTGGAAAGACATCAAGGGCAGTGAAGTTCAGAATTACTGAGCACAAATCAAAGATTAAGAACAAACAGTTTAATTCTCCACTGGTGGTACACTTTTTAGAGTACAACCATGGCCCTGAAGACCTAAAATGGTGGGCACTAGAAAAAGTAATAGGCACAGATGCAGCCAATACTGCGAACAGGTTGTCGCAAAGAGAGCGATGGTGGCTGTGCCAGACCAGTAGCTATACAAATGCTCTTAACTTACAAGAAGAATGGAGCCAACACAACAGATAATGGAGTATGGCTCCCATTAATGATTATTTAGTAAATAATAAGGCTTGTGGGCCACCTCTATTCTGCTCTATATTGCAGGAAATAATGAAAGGGCCTGCTACATACAAAAAACACTTACATATATTAGTACTCTAGTGGCATGATTATTATCTAATACATTCACTTCATAGATTAGGTGAGCCTCATCTGTATCTTTTTCTGTTTTTCAATTAATTGGTATTTTCATTTCCAATTGACATCGTATTGTACCTTTTTGTTCCATTTCCACAGAACTAAGTGGAGGTGGTTCACATATGGCAAGTTCTTGTCCTCTTCCCATTGGGGTGGATGATGGATATATAGCCATATGGCAACTGTTTATAGTCCTCTTTCTATTACTATAATGGGAGGTTGACATTCACATAACATATGGAGGAACGGCCTAAGTCCTAGTTCTATCGCCATGCCCAGGGGAAGAACTAGGAGTCGTTCATTGGACTCTATGATCCCGGAAGCACGGGTGGCTGCAGGAACAATGCAGCATTGACCATTCATGCAGAAATTGGCCCGGTGGAGAAAGAAATCCATACCGTGACGGTAAGGCCTCCTTGCCCCTTGTCTTCAGAATCACGTGATAGCAGTTAGCAATTGTTGCAGTAGGCTAATATGGAATTTTCTTTCATTTTGTTTATCCTTATTTTGAAGTCACGGCCCCCCTATTGGAGATTCACACTGTAGGCAGCAACAGACTTTGGAAAGTCATTTGAAAGCGAAGCGCTTCCGTTCGCGCAGAAATTGGTCCAGGGGTGAAAGAAATCCAAACAGTTATGGTAGGGTCTCCCTCCCTCCCTCCCCCCCGATTTCAGAATTATGCAATAGTAACTAACAATCGCTGCTGTAGGCTAATATGGGATTTTCCCTTGTTTATCCTCAGTTTAGAAGTTGCAGCCCTCTTTTTTAGATACGTACTGGGAAAGTCATTGGTAGGCAGTACCAGACTTCAGAAAGTCATTTGAAAGAAAAGCACTTACGTGCCCTAACGGTAATGGCCTTATTATTATTAATATGTTCATACTCAACCGGCAGAAAATGATTTTGTCCATTGAAGGGTTCTAGAGATGATTTTGAAATTTAGAACAACAGAGGCCCTTTGGAACCATCAATGTTTTTCTACTCAAACTATTGGAAACATGAAAGAACACCAAGGGGGCATAGTAAGGTATTAACAACGAATACTGCAGGGAAGAGAAAAAGGTTGCTAATCCATCCGTGATACATGGAATTGGCTGTTTGAAATCTATCCTATGCAGATTAATAGACAGAACTGGAGCTGAGCCATTTGTTTATATGGTCAGGTTTAAGACTAACAGGCCGATTCATGGAATAAATGTGCGCCGAAAATTCCGGCGCAGAGGGGCCAATACGTGCGCTGCGCTGAAAATTAGCGAAAAGCGCAGGGAAACCAGCGCACGTCGATTCATGGAAGTCCGTGCGCAAGAAAAGCAGAGGACGTGCGCTGAAAAAGCGCGCGGCGCAGGCCGGCGCACAGGTCAACCAACGTCGTGCGCCACGGCCACTGCGCTATCACTCCGAGCGCAGCGCACAGCTCTAAAGTAGGCGGAACACAGGGCGGGACACTCGGAATGGGGAATAAAATGGGGCACAACACTCGGAATGGGGAAGAATGTGGGCGGCACGGGGAAAGTATAGGAGGCAAGTGCGCGGAACGCCCACACGCTCGCATACAACACGTATTCATGGAATAGAATAGGGCAAAAAAGCGCACGCTCAAAGCAGCGCACAGGCACAAACAGGCACAAACACGACCGCCACAAGAAAGCAGGCGGTAGCGTCTCTGCGCCTGCAAGAAATGTGCGCTAAAAGGTGCGCCAACAAATAGCACCTATATACAGACATGATCAATGTCCAATACTGTGGCCCTCCAGGACAAATGACGTACAAAGGGGTACCCACAAACACAGACACGCGCTGAGAGAAAAAATAAACGTGTGCGTGCATACCGGGGTGCGCGGGAAGTTGCACACGCGATATGGCCGGGTACGTGGATTACAGGGGTGCGCGGGAAGTTCCACACGCGATTAGTCAGGGTACGTGGATTGCAGGGGTGCGCGGGAAGTTCCACACGCGATATGGCCGGGTACGTGGATTTCAGGGGTGCGCGGGAAGTTCCACACGCGATATGGCCGGGTACGTGGATTTCAGGGGTGCGCGGGAAGTTCCACACGCGATATGGCCGGGTACGTGGATTGCAGGGGTGCGCGGGAAGTTCCACACGTGATATGGCCAGGTACGTGGATTGCAGGGGTGCGCGGGAAGTTCCACACGCGATATGGCAGGGTACGTGGATTTCAGGGGTGCGCGGGAAGTTCCACACGCGATATGGCCGTGTACGTGGATTTCAGGGGTGCGCGGGAAGTTCCACACGCGATATGGCCGGGTACGTGGATTGCAGGGGTGCGCGGGAAGTTCCACACGCGATTAGTCAGGGTACGTGGATTTCAGGGGTGCGCGGGAAGTACCACACGCGATATGGCAGGGTACGTGGATTTCAGGGGTGCGCGGGAAGTCCCACACGCGATATGGCCGGGTACGTTGATTTCAGGGGTGCGCGGGAAGTCCCACACGCGATATGGCCGGGTACGTGGATTTCAGGGGTGCGCGGGAAGTTCCACACGCGATATGGCCGTGTACGTGGATTTCAGGGGTGCGCGGGAAGTTCCACACGCGATATGGCCGGGTACGTGGATTTCAGGGGTGCGCGGGAAGTTCCACACGCGATATGGCCGTGTACGTGGATTTCAGGGGTGCGCGGGAAGTTCCACACGCGATATGGCCGGGTACGTGGATTGCAGGGGTGCGCGGGAAGTTCCACACGCGATTAGTCAGGGTACGTGGATTTCAGGGGTGCGCGGGAAGTACCACACGCGATATGGCAGGGTACGTGGATTTCAGGGGTGCGCGGGAAGTCCCACACGCGACATGGCCGGGTACGTGGATTTCAGGGGTGCGTGGGAAGTTCCACACGCGATATGGCTGTGTGCTCCCAGGCATTACCTGTACACCCTCCATGGCCCCTGTAGGCAGCACACACCACAGGGAACTACCCTGCACACCTGCTCATGTCTCCCACCACCCCCACCCCCCATCCACCAGGGACACCCTCCACCAGGCCCCCACCCATGTCTCCCACCACCCCCACCCCCCATCCACCAGGGACACCCTCCACCAGGCCCCCACCCATGTCTCCCACCACCCCCAGCACTGTGGGGAACCTGCCAGCAGGCCCCCACCCATGTCCAACCCATGTCTCCCACCACCCCCACCCCCCATCCACCAGGGACACCCTCCACCAGGCCCCCACCCATGTCTCCCACCACCCCCAGCACTGTGGGGAACCTGCCAGCAGGCCCCCACCCATGTCCAACCCATGTCTCCCACCACCCCCACCCCCAGCACTGTGGGGAACCTGCCAGCAGGCCCCCACCCATGTCCAACCCATGTCTCCCACCACCCCCACCCCAGCACTGTGGGGAACCTGCCAGCAGGCCCCCACCCATGTCCAACCCATGTCTCCCACCACCCCCACCCCCCATCCACCAGGGACACCCTCCACCAGGCCCCCACCCATGTCTCCCACCACCCCCAGCACTGTGGGGAACCTGCCAGCAGGCCCCCACCCATGTCCAACCCATGTCTCCCACCACCCCCACCCCCCATCCACCAGGGACACCCTCCACCAGGCCCCCACCCATGTCTCCCACCACCCCCAGCACTGTGGGGAACCTGTCAGCAGGCCCCCACCCATGTCCCCCTGGCCCCAGGTCCTGACGATACACAATCATGGCAGTAATGGCCAGCATACCCAGCACAAACACCCAGGCAAGGATTGCATGCACCCACATAGTGAATGCAATCACATGACACAACCCCAAAGGCAAGTATGCAAAAGAACACATGTCTGTCACACACACATACACAATGGGTGCAAGTGAATGTCAAAACCCATATCATGACATGTAAGAAACCAAAGAGAAAATAACACAAGTGTAAGATAATATAAAAATGTATTAAAAACACAAATCAAGTAAACCAATAAAACATACAACTATGTGGCAAAGTAAATAAAAGGTCCATGTCCGAGAACAAAAATGATAAACCAAAAAACAAAGGATTAAAAAATCAATATAATTTGTCCAAAGCAAAACCATGTAGTAGGAAATCAAAGAAAAACCATTACGTCATGGTGTAAACAATAAAAAAATTAAAAAATGTATCTCCCAAAATATAACAATATATACAGGAATGTTCCAGGGTCCATGAGCCCAACAGCACAAATGAAACCTAATACTAACTAATAAAATAAATATGTACAAAAAAGTGGCCATTGTCCGAGCGGTCCAAAATAATAAAAATAAATAAAGGAAACCTAGCACTAACTAACTAAAAAACTATATACAAAGGCAGCGGGCTAGTCCTGCGGCTCACTTGGTGATGCTGGCCAGGGCATCCTCGAACTCCATGTCAATGTCCTGGAGGCGGGACTCTGTCCTGGCCCCGAGGTCTCGCAGGGACAACCCCATGTGCTCACCAAAATCCCTGCGAGCCTCCTCGAGGCACTCAGCCCGCCTCAATGCCCGATGCATGGAGATCTCCGCCCTGGCCATGGCGAGACGCTCCTCTTCCGCCCGCTGCCGCTCCGCACCTATCCGCTGGCCAAACTCCTCCCACACGGAACACACCGCCATGCCAGGGTTGCCCTGCCCTCCGGCCGATGCCTGCCCCTCTGATCTTGATGGCCCTGAGCCATGATGCCTCCCACGTCGAGCCCGCTGCTGCCTCCGACGCCACTGCCTCTGCCAGCACGACGGCATCCAGGCTGATGGTAACCACCGACGCCGTCGTGCACATGCCCTGCCCGATGATGCCGGCACATCTTCCATCTGCTGGGGTCCACTTGCTGTGTCGTCCACCCCTGCTGGACCTCCGACTCCCAACTGTGGCAGGGATGGGATCCCCACCGAGCTGGCTGCATTGGTCGGGGCAGGTCCACAGGGGGCCATGGTGGCATCTGGGCCGGAAGACGGCAAGGAGAACGACCGTTGGATAGCCTGCACAGAGGAGGAGAGGGCCGTCAGATTGGCCAACACATGCAGGAACCCCCCGAACATGGCCGATCCCAATTGGGCCACGTCGGCACGGTGCACTTCGTGATGACGTGCGTGCTCCTCCCGGGAAGCACGCACGTCATCACGAATCACAGCCGTGCGCATCGCGACCCCAATCAGGACCTGCTCCACGCGGCCAGGGGTTCCCACGGCCGCAGGTGGAGGGGAGTCAGTTGACATGGACATCCCCACTACCTGCGGACGGGCCTGGGACGGGGCATCCCTGCTGGTGCATGGTGGTGCACTCACAGGGTCAGGGACAGCGACATGCACAGGCACCTCCACGGTGACCTGTGCTGCCTCCTGCCCCTGGCCCTGGACTGCACCACTTGCACCAGCAGGGATGCTCCCACCAGGCCCCATGTGTGCACCAGTGTCGGCCTCCTCCTCCTCTGTGCAAACCACCAACCTGGATGGCTCCTCACCGTCTCCCGCCGTAGCAGGCCCCTGTGGGGGCTCACCCACCCCTTCCGCTGCAGCCGTGGGGGCATCCCCGCCGCCTTGCTCCACAGCGCTGTCTCCGCCCTCTTCTTCACTAGCCGCTGCGTAGAGGGAGACAAAGGACACAAGCATCAGGCTACTGTAAAATGGTCCCCTAGACAGGAAGCAATAGCAGATGAGCACCCCTGTCAAAGTACACTTCCATCATGTCCCTCCACAACACATGGGTCAGTCCAGGCAAAACACACACAGTAACAGGCATGGTGCATGCCATGCACATTTCCATGCATGTCCAATTGACTCTTGAAACATTCAATGATATGTGACTCACATGCATCATGGCTCATGCATATCACATGCACACACTTCACCTCAGTCACATCCATCTGGCCCCAAACACAACGAACACAGGCGAAACAAGGGTTAGTTGGGTGCGTCACAGAATCTGTGCATTGTCACACACATGTGTCATGCATCCATGGCATGCACAAGTCACAGACACGCAGGTCAGGCACACAGACATGGCTACCATATATGTACCTGGCATCAGCACCCATCCTTCACCCCCATCCATGTCCAGGTACAGAGACTGGCATGCTCTCATGTCCTAAATCTGCATAGGGCTCCCCATGCCACATTTCAACACATGCAACAACCATGTGGGTCACACATCACTGGTCGCACATGCATTACCATGATGTCCCTGCACACATACATGCATACATGGCCCATGGCACACATACAGGCAAGTATCATAGAACCAGCACACCGCAACATGCCCTGTCTCACACAGTAATGCTTGCACACTTACCGCTCAACTCCAGACGGGCCTCCCTCTCAAGGACCTGGGCGTGGAGCGCTGGGCGTACGCGTTCCAGGACCCTCTTCTGGATGGAACTCATGCGGCCCCGGCCCCCCTCCACGAGGCGCCGGGCCTTCACAAGGGTCCTGGACCTCAAGTCCTCCCAGCGCTTCTTGATCTTCTGGACGTTGCGGGTTGCCACCCCCTCCGCGTTGATGGCAACCACACAGTCGGCCCAGATCCTCTCCCGTCCTTCCTTGCTGGCGCGGGACGATCCAAAGAGGGCATCATACTGCCCCAGGACATGCTCCACCAGGACACCAACTTCGGTGGCAGTGAAGCTGGTGCCCCTCTGCCCCTCTGGCCTGGGGTTGCCACTGGTGCCAGATGTCGAAGTGCCCGACATGGCAACCCCAGAGGCAGGTGTGGGTGGGCAACTGGGTCCTGGGGCTGGGCTGTGGAGCGATGTAATCCCAGTTGGGAGTCTTCAGTTCCAGCAGGGGTTGACACAGCAACTGGACCCCTGCAGATGGCTGATGTGCAGGCACCAAATGGCAGGGCACGGTGGCAGCAGGCAGGCAGGCAGGCAGCAGCAGATAGCACGTGGGAGGCTGCTCAGGGCACTGGGGGGGCAGTAACTCGGCCTTCTGGGCAGGAGCGTGGTGTTCCGTGTGTTTTCGGGTGGCCAGCTTGATACGGAGTGATTTGGCACGTGAAATTCCTGCACGTCAGCGTGAAATCCGAGGAAAGGGCCTTAGCGCGTAAGTGCATCAGCACGCATACGCGATTCTATTGGACCAGAGTCCCTCACCGCGTAAGCGCGTCTGACGTGATCCGCACGGGCGTTCCACACTCAGCACGTGATGACGGAGCACACGTGGAAATACTGCACGTCAGAGTGTCATCGCGTGTAATTGGCCAAAAGTGCGCGTACACGCGATTGGCCAATGTACGTGTATTACATCGCGTGTAATTGGCCAAAAGTGCGCGTACACGCGATTGGCCAATGTACGTGTATTACATCGCGTGTAATTGGCCAAAAGTGCGCGTACACGCGATTGGCCAATGTACGTGTATTACATCGCGTGTAATTGGCCAAAAGTGCGCGTACACGCGATTGGCCAATGTACGTGTATTACATCGCGTGTAATTGGCCAAAAGTGCGCGTACACGCCATTGGCCTATGTACGTGTATTACAGGGGTGCGCGGGCACTTACACACGCAAGTACGTCAGCGCACCTGTATGCCTGCTGCGTGGGAATTTCCACACGCTATTGGAGTGGGAACTAGATTCCAGGGGTGCGAGGGTCACACGCTCGCCTAGAACACGCGCAAGGCATTAATTTGCGCACTTATCAATAAACAAGCCAGATGCCAGGATGAACATACCGTTCCTAGCAGCAGTGGCAGTGGGCTACCAAAGGAGGAGGAGGAGGAGAGTCAGGGCCAGAATATTCACACCCAGAACAAGCCTATTCGGGATGCCTGATGACCAGGTGTATGGGAGGTACAGGTTTCCAGCACACATCATACTGGACCTGGTCAGTGAGTGGGAGGATGACCTCACATCACCCACCCTGTGCTCCCAAGCACTCAGCCCCCTGCAGAAGGTCCTGAATGTACTGCACTTCTTGGCCACTGGATCCTTTCAGCGGACAAGTGCCATAGTGGGTGGTGTGTCACAGGCCACGCAGTCACGCTGCCTACACCAGGTCTTGAACATCATCACTGCACGGCCATCAGTCCGCAGGCACATATATCTCCCCAGGACTCATGCAGAAAAGCGGACGTGCATCCAGGAATTCTATGGTGTGGCTCAATTCCCCAAAGTGCTTGGTGCAATTGACTGCACACATGTGGCTCTACGTCCACCCAGGGCAACAGAGCACATCTATAGAAACCGCAAGCACTGGCATTCCATCAACGTGCAAGTTGTATGCAATGCCAAGGGAATAATCACATCAGTATATGCCAACTATCCCGGGTCCACCCACGACAGCTTCATCTACAGAATGTCTACACTATGCCGGGACCTGGAGGCTGGCCAGCATGGAGATACATGGCTGCTTGGTGAGCATGAATGCCACTGCACATGCATGCATGTCAGATACTGGGTCATGACACAACACCACTAATGATACCCATCACCACCTCCGCAGGGGACAGTGCCTACCCTATCAGCCCCCACATGATGACCCCAATCCGGAACCCCACCACGCCACCCGAGGTAAGGTACAACACAGCCCACATTGCAACACGGGGCATAGTAGAGCGCACATTCGGAGTGCTGAAGTCACGCTTTCGCTCCCTTGACCGTTCTGGCGGGCAGCTGTTATATGCTCCCCGAATAGTGTGCAGGATCATAGTGGCAGCATGTGTCCTGCACAACGTTGCAACACGCCGGGGCCTGCCCGTGGACATGGTGGTGCCCCCACATCCACAACCACATGCACGCCCGCTGCGCATGGGAGGGGAAAGGGCACGGGGGGTGGCAGCCCGTACGCAACTGGTGGCCAACTTCTTCACCTAGGAATCACAGTGCTGGCTAGTGCACACTGCTCTGGCACATACCATCTGACAATCAATGATGACACTACCTGACAATGTCACAAAATTACTTGACAATAAACTGTCAGATACACATCAGCCTGAGATTGTTAACATGGAAGTGTCACTATGTGTGCACCCCTACCTACACATACACCAGCAATGCATCACAACGAGAAGACACAACTCCATCAATCAAATATGCATTGCCACAGGCGATTCACTACATGACAACATTGCCATGTCACCCATTCCCTTCACAGTCCCGCCACTGAGGACACCATGTCATGGTATGTGAGAGCAAACAAACTGGCCATCACAACATGACACCGGTGTCACAAATAGCAGTGCCCCAAATGGAACATAGCCGCACTTGAACAGCTAACCGCGCTGGAGCCACTACTACACACCTGTGTAAGAGTAATTTCAATCAAATTACACACCAACCCACCCTGAAGCCCACCCAAACAAGACACAATGCATGTAATCAATGGTAGTCTCATTACCTGATTCTGCTGGTATGTCCTCACCGTCCAGATGTACAGTGATGGCGCCACGCAAAAGTGTCAGTGCACATCTACCGACATGTAGTCTGACTCCAGAGAGTATGCCCGTGTGAAGAACTGTGTGAAATACCTGCAAAACATGAGCAACATATGTAAGTAGAGGCACATATCAAACCATCATGCATAGTTAGGTGCAACAACAATGTACACTATGAATGTCTACACAGTATTGACTATGGACTGGCCAACAGCTCATGGGAGTCCAATGTCACCGTGTAATTTGCTGTCACTTGGGCACACCCTTTGCAAGCCCATGGAAACGGAAGCAGGAGGGGTGTGGATGTCTGCTACCCAAGCATCTAAACCAAACTCAGGACAAGCCTGCATGTGCCCAGCCACAATACAGTGTATGCCCAGGTACCCACACAAGGCAACACTCTTGGAAAAGAAAAAAGAAAATTGAGAAAAAATGGCCATGAAAGGGCCGGCGGGGGGGGGGGGGGCACCTATGAGGTCCGAGGACAGGATGCACGCCACAATCCACCTGTGTGGATCATGGGAAACTAAAACACCCCATAGGCTCGTGGCCCACACGGCTACTCTGTTGTGGGAGATGAGTCGCTATCGCTCTGGCCAGACCCTGCAGCTGACTCAGGAGGTGGGGGAGCTGCCTCAGAAGATGGTGTGACAATGGGAGGCAGCCCACGCAAAGCACGAGTTTTCTCCTCCATGGCTGCAAGCAGGCGGGTCTGGTAGTTCTGGTTCTGGGTTATAATCATGCGGAGGTCCCCATGCAGTAACTCCCGGGATGACCTGACCTCCGCACGAGTTGCCTGCATCTCGGCCGAGAGCGTCCGTGTCAGACGCTCCAGCTGCTCCTCTGTCCTTCTATGGGATGAAGCCTCAAGCTCTAACAGGGTCGACCTGAGGTGATGGAATTCTTCCCTCAGGCCTTCCCTGTGGCGCTGGGACTCCATGGAAAGTGATTCCCGCAGAGTCGCCAGTGCCGCCCGCCTGTCCTTGTTGGACGCCAACATATCCTCCCTGTGTGCCTGGCAGATGGACTCTGTAGCCTGCTCCAGTCGCTCCATCAGCCTTTCTGGGGGGACAATGGAAGTGGCCACCCTATCCATGGCCTGTGCAATCATCTCGGATGATGCTGCCTGTTGGTTGGCCATACCGTAGATGGATTGCTCCCAAGCGGTATTGCCAGGTGGCATACGGCCACCACGTTGACGGGCACCACACCTGCCTGGGGCAAGGCGGACTGCGCCTTGCTGTGCCGGCAAGGCCTCAGGCTGCAGGACTGCATTCCCTCTCTGATCTGCAGCCCCAGGAACAGGATCAGAGATTGTGTGGTGTGGCCCTGCATCCGTAACCACCGGAGGCTGAGCTGCCGACACTGACATCCCCATTGAGGGCAATGGCCCGGCTGCAGGTGGGTCCGACAGAGGAGATTCTCTCCCAAGAACACTCACCTGCGACTGCACATAGGTGTCATCCTCCGAGTCTACACCTGAATACTGCTCGGGGGAGGAACCCCCAGAGACACCCCTCGACAGCACGACCTGCAGCACTTGTGGGTTTTCACCCACAAACACACCACGTCCCTCACTTGTGGAAGGTCGGCCCGGGTTGCCCTCCTGGGACGGCTCAACCACCACATCCCCAGCATCAACAAGTGCTTCGTCCCCTGCAAAGACATGAAAGAGAAAAATGGAAACAGGCATTAGCACCATGGCATGCAACAAGGGCTGATGAACAACAGAGGCAGTAGTTCTACGACACATGTCCCACATGACTGGGAGACCTCCTATGCATTCACCATCACTGGGTCTGTAGGGGAGGCTCAGGGCATACAATGTACAGATTGGAGAGCAACGCCTGCTCACCATGCTGCCTAGCACTGCCATCACACATTGGCCGGTGATTGCCATGTCAAAGGCACATGCCATCACACACATGGCATGTGACATAGCCACCAAGTGAAGAGGGAGAGGAGGGCAACTTTTTAGGATTTCTACCACTCTGGTCCTGATATTGCATCATCACATCAATAAGTTGACATGTTGTACATGGATCTGCTAGTCCAAATTGGCCACGATGCACAGTGCCTTGTCTACATCAACTAAATGCAGTAAACAATGAGATTCCACCTCCCCATCACCTGTAAAGGAATCATATAGCATTCGTGAAGCACCGGTCCAGAAATGTATGAAGGTACAGCGGAGCACTGAGGGGGGGTGGGGCAGTAGGGGATGCCAGTCAACAATCCTACTGGTGCTGGTGTCATTCATGTCACGCAAGTGCAGGGGTGGGTGGCACAATGAAGTGCAAGGGGAAGTGGCGGCTGGAAGTGCTGTACAAGGTAAGTAGGACTTAACGTCAAGGGCAGATGGTGTTAGGCGCAGACAAGTGCTGGGGGGGGTGGCCTATAGGGGTACAGAGACAATCATGCAGTGCTGTGGGCTCGGAGGGGACAGGGGAGGTACACACTGCATCTGGCTCGGCAAGGTCCTTGCAGATTTCTATGTGTCCTGCAGAGTTGTCACATGCCGCAGATATGTGCCCTTGGATTGGGGATCTCATCTTGGTGAAAAGGGTGAGGCGCTATTGCCTTTGGAGCATGTGGCAGGCCAGTTTGCCAGAGGATGAGCATGATGCAGGACATTCCCTCTCTGCCACCCGGCACCTGTGGTCTGGGTTCACAAGATCCGAGTCATGCCAGGACTCTGCATTGGCATGGGGCTTCAGACAGGTGGTCATGACCGTGGCAAAGACATCCAGTGTACCTGACATAGAGTGGAGCATGGAGTGGGCCCTGTCAGGATGGGAGTGAGCCTAAGGGGGAGCTGGATGGGGGGGAGATTTTGGCAGCATGAGCCTCGACTGACACACACTTCATGGGTTGGAATACCAAGAAGGTGTGTGACAGTGGTGAGGGTGGCTTTGCCTGTGGTGTGGTGAGGGTGAGCTGGGAGGAGAGGAGAATGTGATCACTCCAGGAGAGAGGAGTGCAGAGATGGACGGAGAGGGGAAAGTCAGATGAGATCAGAGCATCAAGAGTGTGCCCTGCAGAATGAGTAGGGACAGACGGGAGTCTAGAGGGTGAGAGGGAGTTGCTGAGGTCACAGAAAGGTCACGTGGGGGTGTCAACAAGCATGCAGGTGGATGCGTACAGCAACAAGGAAGAGGATTTCTGTGTCTGGGGACATGAGTGAGGAGGAGAGGTGAGGACACTCAGAAAGGAAGTAGTACATTTGACCAGTTTTCCCAGACACAGTACGCACAGTTTGTGAATGTCAAGGTGTGGTAGAGAGAGACGTCACACAAGCCATTCCAGAGTGGAGTAGGTCTAAGTAGGAGTGACAGTGGCAGGAATACCCTCAGGGATGCCAAGGGCACACCCCCCCTGCACAGTAGTGGCGGGCCAAGGAGAGGGTCTCCTGAACATCAGGTAGGAGTGTGTGAAGGATGCAGACAGAGCTGGCCATCAGACATGTTTCCATGAGACCAAGGATGTCAAGGTGCATAACCTCATGTAAGTGACAGATATCGGAGGAATGCCTGATGCAGCCGCAGTGAAAGGAGTGTAATTGTGGAGGAGGTTGACAGCCTTGGAGGACTTACGGGGAGTGCTAGAGATCAGAGGTGCAGCATGTGTAGGAGTTGGAGTGGGAGGCGGAGAAGGATCATGGGAGGGTGCAGGGAGGCAGTGCAGGATTGATGAGGAGAGAGGAGGGGGGACAGCAGGAGAGGAAAGGAAGTTGATGAGATGTGGCTAGCATTTCTCAAGGAGAATGAGGTTGGCCTAAGGGCCTTGGACTGAGATGCTCCCATTACCATGCACATCAATTGTGGCCTCTGAGGATTGGAAGGAGGCCAGGAGTACACCCCAACGGGTCCCACCATTGATGGTGGAAGAGGAGCAAGGAGAGAGGACAGGGACCATGTGAAGGGTCTATGGGACAGGCAAAGGCATGTATGAGCAGATGTCAGTGAGAGTTGGCTTTGAGTAGGCTCAGATGCACTTGTCAGCAATAGGGTGGGTCGCATTGGAGGGCAGGGTGCCCTCATTTGACTGTTAGCAAGCAGGTGTCGTGAGTAGGGCACGATGGTCTGAACTGTAGAAGTCAGGGAAGATAGACCATGAAGAGCAGCATGGAGTGTGAGGGAATGGGGCTGGAAACCAGACGGTACCAAAGCACACAGGTAGGAGGTGGATGTCAAGGCAACATCCACAGTATGACAGCATGTTGGTTGGCATTTATATACAGAGGACGCATTAGCATGTGGTATCATTGCATGTCAGGCATGTGAAGATGAAACTTGATTGGCTGGGGGAAAGTATAGGAATGGTATGTAAGACATCAGATGAATAGACAGGGGAGTATGAGCAACAATGTAGTGACAAAATGACAATTCAAGGGCAACTTCCATGGTGTAGGGCCATATGTGCACTGTTGCCAGTTGGGATAGTGCTGTGGGCAGATGGTGTTGCACTGAACATACTGGATGAGGCACATGGGTGCCACTATCTACTCTGCCACACACCCCCTTGACAGGCACCCAACATGAATGCTTCACACACACACCATGCACATGGATAATACACACATGCATGTGCACTCACCGGATGATGCCTCGTAATCAGGGAGATCTCCCACACCTTGGAGTTGTCCCTCGGTGACGTAGGATCCAGCTACGGACTTGTGTGGTGTGAGTTCTATTTCCTGTGCTGGGGACCCACCTCCAGTCACCAAGGTTGCGGCATGACTTGAGGCCAGCTTATCCTTTGCCCTGCGCTTAAGGTCATTCCAGCGCTTCTGGCAATCACTAGCTGTGCGCCTCACTACTCCAAGGGCACTTATTCTGTCAGCAATGGTCTGCCAGTGTGCCTGGCGTCTGGCATGTGTGGTCTTGGACCCTGCAACGATGACCATTTCCCTATCATGATCTGACACATACTGAACAAGTGCATTCAGTTCGGCGTCTGTGAAGCTTGGCTTCCTTGATGGGCCGGACTGTGCAGCCGTGCCTGGGGAATCAGCCTGTGCCGGACGTGCACTCTTCCTCTTGCGCTTGGAAGGGGGTGGGGATCCAGAGTGTCCTACGCCGCTGTGGACACTAGGGGCAGGAGCCGTGGTGGACTCAGTACTGGGTGTGTGGGATTGCACACTCAGCATGGGAGTAGGTGCAGGCATTGGGAGTAGTGGGATGGGGTCAGGCCTGATCTGAGGTGCATGAACTAGGACCGACACAGTCTTGGCAGGGTGTATGAGAGGTGGGGTGGATGGAGCCACACCCTGGCTACGGGGGCCAGCAGATGACCTATCTGGCATAGATGCGCGTGCCCTGATGACACCAATGTGCACCGGTGCACGTGCAGTGGACCTGCTGACCTGGATGTCAGCGATGGGATCACCCTCGGACAGGTCTGCTGCCACAATGGGCTGGTCCAACAAGGGCTGATCAGGGTTGGTATCAGCCACATGACCCTCAACTGGGGGGGGGGGGCATGGGTGTCCCTGACTGGTCCTCCAGACTGGGGGGGACAGGGGCACCCTGCAAGTCACAACCACGTCCCCTAGTGGATCCTCCACGGCCACCACGTGTGGCTCGGCCACCTTTGCCACCCTTACGGCTTGCACGCCTCCCAACCATGGCACTGATGTTATTGTGCGTATGGGAGTCGGTGTGCACAATTGTCCTGGGCAATTGGGTGTCAAAGGGGTTGGGTACCAGATGGTATTCGTACCCTAGTGCAGTGGCAAGGCTATATGACACCCCTGGGGAAAGATGACGGGTCACGCAACGCACAGGCACCCCAGAAAAGTTAAGGAACGTGCACAATACCCCTCCTAGACCACGTGTGCTGATGGAAAACCCTGCACTACGCTGTGGCATCCAGTAACACAATGAACGTATGCGTGTCACACGCAGCCTAGAATGACCTCTGAAGGGGTAGGCTACACACGGGGCAAGCACAGAAGTTAGATACGTGCGTGACTCACCGTCTGCCAGGTAAAAGAGCGTGAAAAATGAGCGCGTTTGGTTGGCAACACCCCCGCCAAAAGAAGATGTGTACGCTGTCTGAGGAGACAGGACAACAGTAGAAGGGGACACTGTTTGAGGGAACAGGCCCAGGTAAACCAGTACAAGAGGAAAAAGAGAAAAAGCTGTCAGAGGTAACAGGGAGTACGAACTGGAAACGCCGTGAAGTAAATCGCGTGTGAAACGACAAGAAGTACAGAATTCACCCACTCGCTCTCCACGAAAAGCACGTACAAGGAAATGGTGTTCAACACTACCTTATATACAGGCCCACACGTACAGCGTCACTTACGGCGTGTACGTGCTTGGCCCATGTTCACCAATCACACGCTTTGTCACTTCTGCGTGTGGATCCTTTTTCACCAATCACACGCTTTGACACTCCTGCGTGTAGCTCACTTTTCACCAATCACACGCTTTGTCACTCCTGCGTGTAGATCCATTTTCACCAATCACACGCTTTGTCACTCCTGCGTGTAGATCCATTTTCACCAATCACACGCTTTGACACTGCACGTGCAGGTAACTATAGACGCACATATGCTGGTGACGGGTTTTCGCGCGATTCGCTGAGTGTGGGGTTTTCACGTGCAAAATCACTCCCTATCAGGCTGTCCACGCGTTCAAACACGAAAGACCACGCTCCTGGCCAGGAGGCCAAATTACAGTCCCCCAGAGCCCTGAGCACTCTCCCACCTGCCATCTGCTGCTGCCTGACTGCCTGCTGGCCACGTGCCCCACAGTGCTGGTGGGTGGGGGTGGTGGGAGACATGGGTGGGGGCCTGGTGGAGGGTGCCCCTGGTGGATGGGGGGTGGGGGTGGTGGGAGACATGGGTGGGGGCCTGATGGCAGGTGCCCCTGCACTGCTGGGGGGTGGGGGTGGTGGGAGACATGGGTGGGGGCCTGGTGGAGGGTGCCCCTGGTGGATGGGGGTGCAGGGGGACATGATCAGGTGTGCAGGGTAGTCCCCTGTTTTGTGGGCTGCCTGCAGGGGCCGTGGAGGGTGTACAGGGTACACCTGTGAGGGCCCACCCAGCCTATTCGCGTGTGATAATTCCCACGCACCCCTGTGATACACGTACCCTGGCCAATCGCGTGTTGAACTTCCCGCTACCCCTGTAATACACGCACCCTGGCTGTTCGCGTGTGATAATTCCCGCGTACCCCTGTGATACACGTTCCCTGGCCTATCGCGTGTTCTACTTCACGCGTACCCCTGTAATACACGTTCCCTGGCCAATCGCGTGTTGAACTTCCCGCTACCCCTGTAATACACGCACCCTGGCTGTTCGCGTGTGATAATTCCCGCGTACCCCTGTAATACACGTTCCCTGGCCTATCGCGTGTTCTACTTCACGCGTACCCCTGTAATACACGTACCCTGGCCAATCGCGTGTTGAACTTCCCGCTACCCCTGTAATACACGCACCCTGGCTGTTCGCGTGTGATGATTCCCGCGTACCCCTGTAATACACGTTCCCTGGCCTATCGCGTGTTCTACTTCACGCGTACCCCTGTAATACACGTTCCCTGGCCTATCGCGTGTTCTACTTCACGCGTACCCCTGTAATACGCGTTCCCTGGCTGTTCGCGTGTGATAATTCCCGCGTACCCCTGTAATTCACGTTCCCTGCCTAGTCGCATGTAGTACTTCCCGCGTACTCATGATTTGAAGATTGCCCGCTTTGCTTTCCTTGTTTGCCTGCCCTGTGAAGTGGTCCAGGGTTAGCGCAGCCCTTAGCGATGATTTAGCGATTTTGATGGCTTTTCCTTGCGCGAGGGCGTTCTTGGGGGCGTTACTGGCGCTGCTGCAGGCTCGCTGTGATTCTCTGCGCCACGGCTGGTTTGGGAGCATGAAATCCATGAATACGCTGTGCGCGGAAATCAGTTTTAGCGCACGTGCCTGGCGCAGACTATCGCAGGCGCACGCTGTGCGCCAGCCGCGTGGGCTACTTGTGCGCTGGATTCTATGAATTACCCTGTGAGTGTTGTAAGCTTGAAGTTTATTTGAATTTGTTTTAAAATATGGACACTTTTAGGTCATTTAGGTGCCCACAAAAAATGAAAAGGTGGCAGACCCTAATGCTGTACTTAAAACATCAGCATTAGCAATTTGTAAGGTTCTTGAGGAGGTCATTACCCACAATAGAATCTGGGTTTTGAGCACTAAAAAGCAATGTGTTGCTCCCTATTAGTATAAATAAAAATGGTATGAAAGAGAGAGGAGGTAGACTGCATTTTTTAATCTAACTTTATGTATTTTTACTTGTCTTTTTTTGTATTGAAAAAGCCTCAGACCAACAGATTTGGTTAAATCCACATATCGTGAAGAAGACGTTGACCCGTGGTTTAAAAGAACTTTAACCAATTGATGGCAAGTCGAAACTATTAATTAACGGGGGTCCTAGAAGGAAAAGTATTGCTAAAACTTTTTTGGACACCTATAGTTGATGTATAATTGTGGATTAAGAGCATGAGATACATGATCTAGAATATGGAAAATCATGAGCTATTGATCTTTAATTATGGACAATCAATAGGAGCCATATTGATCATATCAGTACAACTGTAAGGTACTAAGTGAATTATGATAAATTAACAGTTGACACATATTCTGTTGTTTGTACATGTAATGTCTTTTTTGCACAAATTATGCATGGTTTGCACACACAAAATGGTTACTGGTTTGATGAATTGAATTGTGGAATTGTATGATCTATAACGTTTGAATCAGTTGAATCAGTTGAATCAGTTGAATCAGTTTTTTATGAAACACAGTACAGGTGTTTCCATTATATAGGGCATCATATTTGTTTCATATATATTCACTCCTAACCCAGATGCCCATGAAGTAGGGGTTTCCCACCTTTTGTCATATGGGGTAAACTAACACCAGAGCCAGAAGTGGTGTTTGGCCTTACTTGCTTGAGTGAATATAGATTTGTAGTTACGGTCACCCTTTTAATCAACAAGATGTATGGAAAAGCACTATGGAGAATGATAGGGAAGATACCCTGATTGTCAAAGTTTTGAGAGAAGGATTGAAGGAGGCAATCAAACACTGCACTGTTTATCAAGAGACAATGATTTAACTTGACTGAAACATAATCCAAATTGCAAGCGGGAGTCACAACATAGTGTTGACATGTACAATTGTTGACATATGAAGGCCTTTTAGGGCATTGGGCAGAAGTGCAACTAAATCCACTTTATGGGAAAGTCCAAAATTATTAAGTGATAAAGCATTGCAACAGTTACCAGACACAAAGCTACCTTATCAAAAACCACGTGTTTTAATAATTAGGGCAGATCTAGGGAAATTATGTGATGAAACAGTTTCCACAGACCTATGATGGCAACACTTCTCGCACTGCTATTGATCACCCCTGTGTCAATGGGTTGGTGGAAAGTGCCAACAGATTTGAAAAAGGTTGCATACAATTGGAGTGCTCCAGAAACCTGGACTCGCATCAATGCTTGAGTGAAACTTTGGTTTCATATAAATGGATTACTCACTTAGTGCCTAGAATAACTCTTTTCAGAGTTATACAACTTAGGGCTCTCATTACCATGTTCAATCATGCATGGATAAAGCCAGATGGCGAAGTAACTATGGATATGAAGCAAGGGATGGACAGACTTCAAGACTGAAGCTGTACTAGAGAAAGTATCTGCAACTCCATTCCACCATGCCCATGTAATATTGTCTACAGAACGTGGTGATAAGAGGCATGATCCTTTCATGTATTGGCAAGCGTTTGGCCATGCCCATTGCTCCAAATGAGGTGCAGGTGTGAGTTCATGGAATGTGATTGAATAAGGGTTAAATCAGTGGAGTAAAAGTCGACATGTAAAAGTAAACAATTGCAAAAACATCACACCAGTGCAAACCCATGGGGAAAGAGTTGATGAGAGGACATTGGACTTTGGACAGAATTTGCAAGAGTAAAGAAAAGGAAGGTGTGGAGAACAAAAAACGAAGGCTAAATTCAGCATCTTCTCGATTTGTACTGTTTCCACTTTTAATAACTTTAGTCAGTATTAGTTATTTTCTATTGTACGTATATGATTTCGCTATCTTGCTGAAATCTATTGATGGGATATTGTACATTGTTTGTTCGTCTCCTGCTTGAGTCATTGCAACGTCCCATGTTCTTTATTGTCCTGTTCTGTACAAAACTAATTGAAGCCTCAACTTAGCTTGCAGTGTCTTGTAGTGTAAATGTGTTGTGTCATCTAGGGAACGCAATGCTGCATTGCATTGTTAGAGAGGTGTCTGAGAAAGCGTTCCAAGCCAACAGATTACAGCTCCCACTTCAACGAGACTTAAACTCAAATTTGTGTACCATCACTTTTACTATCTATATTTTGAGCAAGCTGTTAAATGATTTCTGGTGATGAAGCAAGGCTAACGGAGCTATATTGACCTCCTAGCAAGATATATTTCAATCAACATTTCAAAATTAAAATCAAACTCATAATTTTAAAACCCTGCTCTATATTTATCTTTAGCTCTCCTTACATATGTCTTTCCTGAATTGTACTGATAATCAAAATGATAATCAAAATGCCTTCACATTAAAACAACAATTTGTATTGTCAGTCAGATAAGTACATTGTGATACTATCCGTCTCTATGCTGCACTTAGGATATTAACTTAATTTGCTCCTGTGAGAATTTCAGTTTGAACATCGAGTCTCCAGCAACAGTTTGGCTTAATGTGGTTTGAAAGTAGATTTCATTAAAAGTTCATTAATTCTTCGGTATCTATGAACTCATGTTCTTGCATATTTATTGCATCTGGGATTTTCAGCGCCCTTTGCTCGCTCTGAGACTTGCGGCTTAGCCCTCTTATAGCTACATGGTGTAAATTCACAAATGATATGGATAAATACACTTCAATGCTCAAAGCAACGGAAATAGTATTTTGCAGTTTACTTATTTAAAAAAAAAAAGTAATGCCATTTTGAAGGGTATCCTTGGGGTTTTCTATATGCTCTGCCAATTAGTTTGAGTCGGTCTGATACATCCATCACAGTACATCCCAGATGATCATGCAGAGAGAGTTTTCAAAATGTAGCACGTTTGGCAAAATGAATATGGACTGTGAACGTCAGGAGGACATTAACTGCTCTAATTATTGAACATACAAGAAAACCGTCTTGCGTGCTACTCCATCCTGGGTGTATTCAGTTTTGGACTGCTGCATGCAGTGCTTGGGAAATGTTTCATGGTCCCTGAAGCCGAAGGCAAAATATATCTAACTTGCTGGCTGGTGGCTTACGTTCATTCGCTTCCCTGCACACCCTAACCTTTAAAAAGCCGCCCATGCATATTCTCTTACCTAGGCACGGCCGCGGTAGTGAAAACCTGCACAGGAAGGGGCCTCTTTTGAGGTAGTTGAGGCCACTGGAACTGGAATTCCAATCTGCTTTCTGCACAGATACATTTTAATAAACAATATAAATGCATTCCACCGCACGCAAATATAACGCACGTTTAAAAATCAACACTGTACTGAAAAGTGTGTTAAAAAACGAGTCTGGCCTTGCTTTATTAAAAAAAGCAAAGTGCCCATTAGAAGGACAGTGACTGCATTCCCCAAGGCCTTCAGGTTCAAAGCAGGGAGTCTGTTTGCAGAGTGAGTTCCTACATTTAAATCCTGTGACGGCCAGAAGGGCACGGAGGATGTTTTCCTCACACACCCAAAATTATCCAAACAAAGATGTGCGCAGTTTTGTCAGCAAAAAGAAATAACATAAAGCGGGGCCTTAACGGTTATTGCCCTCAATTAAAGGGTTCTTTTGTTTTTAACCATCTGCAATTAGAACAAGGGAAAACCTACAGTGCCTTTTAGGAATGGATATAGTCAATAACGACTAAGTGCTATATGTGAGAAACATGAATGGTAAAGAAAATGTGTTATTCCAGGTGAGCGGCAATGTTCGTGGAGGGCTCAAGTTAGAAAGACACCCTTGAAGAGGGGAGAGTGGTCGTCAAACAAAGGTCTCTCAAGGCCCCACAGTAACAGCAAGGACACGGTGGTAAAATAGCATGGTGGGTCAGTGCATGTACAGCAGAATAATGACACCATGTGAATGCCAATTGTTGGTTGTGTATGCACAGTATAACCACATATAGGTCTCACAATCCCCAAAAATTAGGGTTCCACACACAAAAACATGACCTTAAACAGGGTCGAGATTAAAGTTGGCAAGTATTATCAACAGGTTTCTACTTGTTCGCTTTTGTAGAACACAATGTGAAAATTAATATTATGCTCAGGTAAATTACTTCTGCAGCGACTGTTTTTCTTGTTAATGCACTGCTACACAACTACGCGTGTTAACGCACTATCAGAGTTTTCCACAGAGGCGAGACTAAAGCGTGATCTATGCTGACTCACTAGTGTGGCAACTTGAGCCAGCCCCAGCAGGCATGCGCGTCATTTGTGAGCAGTACACTAAGGGCACGATTCATGGAAAAGAGCGAATAAAATCTGCAAGTGCCTCATGCCGAGAACGACAAGGAGCGAGCCTGCGCACATAAATAAATAGGCGTACTCTGCGTATTCATGGATCAAAACCGGCATATCTAGCCGACCCACAATTCAAAATGATCTGCGCGAGGAACGGCCACAACACGCCCCTACGCAAGCCATATCCCAACTTAAGTGCAAACCTCTGCGTCCACCCCTGATCCACCATCCCACACCCCTATGAAAACACACATGCTCCCTCATAAGTCAATGCAGCACCCCTGCGAAAAGGTTAGAATGCCCACATAAGTCGAGGCTGCACCGTCTATGGAAACATATGGCCTTCCTCGTAAGTCGAGGCTGCACCCCTGCAAAAATACCAGATCTCCCTCGTAAGACGAGACTGAACCCCTGCAAAAATGCGAGAGCTCCATCGTAAGTCGAGGTTGCACCCAGGAGAAAGCACACAGCCGTCCTTGTATGTCGAGGCAGCACCACTGCGAGAACATGCACCCTTCCACGTTAGTCAATGCGGAACCCCCTGCGAAAACATGAGAGCTTCCTCACAATTCGACGCTACACCCCTGCAAAAACGCGTAGCCTTCCATACAAGTCAATGTGCAACCCCATGCGAAAATGTGAGAGCTTCCTTTCAATTCTATGCTGTACTCCTGGGAATGCGCAAGCCCTTCCTCATAAGTCAAGTCAGCACCCCTCCATATAAGTCAAGGTGGAACCCCCTGCGAAAACTTCCTCGTAAACCAAGCTAGCACCCCAGCAAAACTGTCAGTCCATCCCCCTCAACCCTAGTCACCCAATCTGCCGGCATATACCCCTACTGCACATCAACCCCTCAAGTCCAGACACCACCGACTAGCCCCTCTCACCTCCGACACTACCCGGACCACTACCCCAGGCAGCCCTGTCAAGTCCAGACACCACCCACCAGCCTCCCCACATCTGACACTACGCCAGACAGCCCCCTGGCAGTACACTCCCCTCCCCATACTGCCCTCACCTCTGACACTACCCCAACCAGCCCCCTCAAGTCCAGACACCACCCACCAGCCCCCTTCACCTCTGACACTACCCAGCCAGCCCCCTGAAAGTACACTCCCCTCCGCACAATGCCCTCACCTCTGACAACAAACCCCAGGCAGCCCCCTCAAGTCCAAACATAACCCACAAGCCCCCTCACCTCCGACACCACTCCAGGCAGCCCCTCGAGTCCAGACACCACCCACCAGCCCCCCTCACCTCCAACACTATCCCAGCTAGCCCCCTGACAGTACACTCCCTTCCCCATACTGCCCTCACCTCTGACACTACCCCAGCCAGTCCCCTGGCAGTGCACTCCCCTCCCCAAACTTCCCTCACCTCCAACATTACTCCAGCCAGCCCCCTGACAGTCTCCCACAAAACAAGTACAAAGTATGGCTGCAACTCACCTGAACCTCTGTGTTCTGCCTCCACCATGAAGCTGAGCCCCAGCATGTCCACCACCAACACGATCAACAGGAAGCACCGAACACCATTCCTGGACCAAAGCATCCGCTGTCACTCCCTGGCAGACCTGAATCTGCAGCACCCATGGCCAGACAGCACTATATAGCACCAAAAACACTGGCCACCCCATCAACATGTGACAAGTGAATGCAATGCAAAGTGTCATCTGCATGTTGGCCATGGGTTACCACAAAGGCACCAAAACTAAGTAAATGAATGTGACCTCAGGACAGAAGTAAACCCATTGAAATATTGGCCAAATCAACAAATAATGATCAAGCAGGTTACTGCCTGTGCATAAGTGAACCGAGTGGCAAATTCCCTGTCAAGGACCACAAAATGACCGCCATGTGCATGGGTGATGGGAGGGCAGTTAGAGAGTGCATGACTCACTGAGACAGGAAATATGTGTTGCCACAGAGAATGAGCAAACATGGGTCACAGCTGCCTTCCAGGGGCAGAGGTGGAGCAAGAAATCAAAGCAGGCAGTGTGTGACTGCACATGATGCTGTACGTGTGCACAATACATGGCAGTGACACAGCAATGATAAACCAATGTGCAAGTGACGTGACCAGGCCACCCATCCACAGTGAGCCCACCTCCCATCGCAGCAACCGCAATGCAAAATACACAATGCAGTGAGCAGAGTGTGGGCACATATTGTGATTGTTATTTGGCATTTATATAGCACCCTAAATATCATTGGTATGATGTCAAAGCGATTGTAGGTTGAACGCCCTTGAGGACCACAGTCTAGGTCAGTCGAGAAAGTAGGGTAGAATATATTGCTTGGGTGCACTCAGTATGTGTGCAGTCGGTGCGATTTGCATGATGGTGGCATCATCCTAACACTAGGTGTGGAGGTAGTCAGAGATCAGTTGAATGTGTGCAGTCAGGTGGTTTGTCTCAGACTGCATTCTAGTGGCATTAGGCCTGTGTAGGTAGTTTATGTGTGTAGCTAGGCCGATTTCTTCGTGGGGTATAGCTGCATTCTAGCTGGTTGTTGAGGTTTTTGTGGAGAATTGTTTGTATGTGTGCAGATAGGCCAAAACTGAACGAGGGGTATAGCTGCATTCTATTTTATGTTGGTATGAAGTGGTGAGTGAGCATAGTGGTAAGAGTGGTGAGTGTCAGGGGTGGATGGTGTACTCTTTGGAGCCCACTGTCCCTGGTTACTTTGTGGGTCAGGATAAGCTGGTGATTAGAGCAGTCGAGTTGGGAGGAGGAGGTGTTGGGCATGGGTTAAGAGTGGAAAGTTTGGTATTAATGGATTCCATCCTGTCTTGAGCTGTGTTGTAGAAGTGAAGGGAGAGGGTGTTGCAGAGCGTTTGCGTGGGCGTGGTCGGGGTGGACATGCAGGAGGGTTTCACAAATTTCTGAGATGATCCTGTGGACCTCTTTGCTGCTGTTGTGACAATTAATGATTTTGTTTATTTTAGTATTCCTTTTTGGCCTTTTGGATCTCAGATTTGGAATTGCGGTGGTGGTGAGAGAATATAGACATGCTGAGAGGGGTTTTAGGTGTTCTCCATTTGCGTTCAAATGAGTTGTTTTTGCTTTTGAAGGTCTTCAGATGGGGCGTGAACCATTTGAGGGATGGTCCTCTGTGAGAAGCTGCGGGGCATGAAGGGATGAGTGAAAGTAGAGATTTGTTGAGCCAGGAGTTAAAAGATTCGATAGTTAATGGTCCATCGGAGGTTGATGGTGCTGGGAGACTGGGAGTACCTTGACTTTGTTCCAGCATTTGTGATTGTGTGGTTGTAGGCAGGGTCGGTATTTGGCGGAGGGGGTGGAGTGAGGACAGAGAATGGGATGGCAGAGTGATCTGTGCAGATGAGCGGTTTAGGGCTAGATACAGAGACAAGGTCATCAGAACTGATGATTGCATCAAGGGTATGACCTCCAAAGTGAATTGAACCTGTGGGGTGTCAGGAGAGGTTGAGGGATTCTAGACTGTCAACCAGGGGTTGGGTCATGGAGTTGTTTGGCATGCCAAACCAGATATTGAAGTCCCCCAGTAATGTGAGTGTTGGGTGGATTACCTGAATGGTAACTAATGAGTCACAGAGATTGTGGGCAAGTGCCTGTCATATCTGTGGGGGTCTAGATATGAGTAGGAAGCTGTGAATGACTGATGGCAGTAGAGAGGATTTTGCTAGAAGGTATTCACAGATAGCGCTGCAAGGTTGGCTTTCGGTGAGTGAGATGGAGAAGGGGTTTCCAAGCATGTGCAAAAGGGACACATGAACAACAGTGGCCCTGAAATGAAAACAATGTGAAATTGTGCAAACACAGAGGACCAGATGGCATTACATCCACAATCAGAGTCAAAGGGAAAAATACAAAACTGATCCACAAATCAATGCAACCATACCCGAATGTACATCATCTCCCACACACCAGAACCCTCCTCCCCGACCACACTGATGCCAAACACACAGTGAAGCTTGCACATGTACATGTAATTCAAAACATCCAGTGCAACCCCCAGTTGTCTAATGGAGCCAACCTCACATGTCATGCCCAAATGCAAGTTTCCACCCACAACCATCACAGCAACAACATCACGCAGAGGCACGCCACAATACACATGACCTGCAATGGTGAGATGCACTGTGTGAAATGTCAACAATGAAAGTTGCAGACACACAAATGAACTGCATGAAGCGTGGAAAGGAACCATATAAAACCTGCATTAAACATAACTATATACAACTAAATCAGGGAAGGAATGTCCAAGAAGTCTGTGGCAAATGGTGAAAAATTTAAAGACACAGTACCAAAATAACTACATACATGAAAAACAGGTATGGAAAGTCACCAAAGTCTGGGCCCCAAGAAAAATAATAATAAATGCAACCTATACCTAAATAACGATATACAAAGGCAGCAGGCTAGTCCTCATCCCCAATGCTAGCCAACATGTCGGCCAGGGGTGAGTCACATGCCACATCCTCCACCATCAGGTCGGCTTTGTTGATTCCTGTAGGGCTTGCAGGGTGGAAAGTGTAAGGAAAGCATGGTATTAACAGTAAAACGACAGACACAAGTAATCACAGTTGAAGGGTGTTTATTGAACTTCAAAAAGGGTTTTGAAAATGCCTATCTAATCCTAAATCTAAAGATGGCAGCAAGCTGCAACCATCAAAATAATAATAATAATGCAGTACTAGTAGAGTCTTGTCAAAATAAAAGGGCCTATACTAGTAAACCTATTGCCAATCCTTCACTCTAAATACCAATAGTGTGGGAAAGAATGTTATGCACAAGATAAGTGTTCAAGAAATGATATGCCAGGATATTCAAGCTGTTGGCTTCCCTTCCCCATATTTTCAGCATGGTACCAGGCGGCACACACGAGCTTAGCACAGTCTGTGGCTTCTCTAACATGAGGGTGCAGTTCAAAACTTAAACATCATGGCCTTCTGTGCCAAAGTCTCTTTGCCATTCAAAGTCTCTTCTTTCAGAGGGCCTGATGCAATAAACAAACAATAAAGTTCCTGTCCTTTCTATATTTGGCACGTACACAATTGTCTTAGTATTTTTTTCACTATTCACCTCAGATCCCCGTCTACTCGGTTCAGATCCACGTCAACACAATGTTCTCCGGATTTTCACTTATCCAGTTTCTCGGGTGTTTCACTGTTCACCCCCTCCTCCGGGCTCAGATACAATTTGACCAAAAGAATGTTCAATCAGTCTTCCACTGCTGGGCTCGGACTGAATTATATTCTTTAACACAAATTTGCTTTAACAGAAAGCTTTCAATTGATCTCCCTCTGCCAGGCTCAGACCAACTTTATCTACTTTGTTATGAACTTTCTCCACTGTATCAACATCGAAGACTTTCGATTGTGCACAGGATTGTGCTTGACACGTCACAGGATCACTTCGATTCACAATCCATTGCCACTCTTTCACTTTTGTCAACTCTCAGCTGGATACCTTACGGAGGCTTCGACTGAGTACCCATGCAGTGTTGGGCCACTCTGTCAAAAGTATCATATTGTTTCAAAAGTTCAAGCATCCATTAGCAGGGTAGTTGTGGTCAGGCTTTCCTCAGTAGGGCATGAGCCTGTCTTGGTTTAAACAGTTCACTTTAGACACCTTCCATCCCAACTCTCCTTTTTCTGGGAGTCTTTCTTCATCTTTGTCAGAGACTTTGGATAAGGCTACTTTATCTACGCCGGACCACTCTGTTGCTTCACAACATTGTATACACTGGATTTTTACACTGTCGCTGCTTCCTAGAACTACAAGTTCCACAATGCAACAGTCACGTGTTACAATAATTGCTCAGTCATGTTTAATCAGTATAGTTAAGCAATTCTGGATACTAGGATATCATCCTCACACGGCATATTAACATCCGGCTGTTCCACTAAAGAATATTGGCCAAGCCTTAGTTTGTGGCGGACCTGTCTGACCTTGCTGGTTTCCGACATTAAAACACTCACCTGACACACCAACTAAGATCTGTGTCACTGCACCAACACTCCACCGTCAACATGCGCTTTATAACACTTTCCACACCTAGCCAACTCCCAGACTCCAGCACCATCCCACCTACTCACTTCCTCCAACCTGGCTACACTCAACACCCTGCTCTAGCAAAATTAGGATGCGCCCCAAGGCATGCATCCAACAAAAGGGTACCTGCCCACTTGTTTCATGGCACAAAAACTAGACTCCCATGTGTACCAATGGCTACAAACCAGATACTAGCCATAAGAACCAAGATCAATAGGGCCTCGGTCCATACATGAACTCCACAACCACCAGAAGAATTGCACACCACACCCAGATCCACTCAGTCCTGAGGGGGTGTAGCCATAATCTTCCTGAAGTGGATTCCTGGCTCTGCCATTTCTATGCAGACCTACTCCTCTTTCGAATGCCTTGTCTGCAGGCTTTCCCTCTCAAAAGGCTACTCCCTTACTATGGCTACTATCTATCGGCAACCTGGTCAGATCACCTCCTTCCTCTCTAAGTGGGCAGATCTCTCCTCCACCCTCCTGGCCTCAACCACTCAACTCCTCCTACTGGTTGACCTCAATATTCATTTGGACGCTCCCGTTTCCTCCTCTCGACTCTTTTGTGACCTCTGCAATTCTCTCTCTCTCTCTCTATTCTTCCCTCTGGCTTGACCCACTCTGCAGGGCACACTCTAGATATTCTTATCTCCTCTCTCCATGCCCTCTCCATTCCTCTGACAACTCCTCTATCCTGGAGTGATAACTACCTCCTTTCCTGCCATCTCTCCATCTCTATCCCTCAGGCAGAGCCAACTCCTACACTGCCACCTACCTTCTCGTTCTTCCAACCAATGAAATGTGTGTCAGTTGAGGCTTTCGTTACCACTTTCTCTCTCCCTACTCCGCCTCTGTCTGACTCACATCCTGACACAGCCCTTTCCATGCTCTCCTCTTCTATCTCTGACACTCTGGATGTTCTTGCCCCTGCCATGCGTATCCGCTTGAAGCCCAGAGCCAAGTGCCACTCTTGGTATGACTCTGACGTAGCTACACTTAAATGCGACTATAGAGGAGGAGCAGGTACAAGTGGATCTAGGTCACCTGTCCTAAGCCCCGCCTACCTAGTGACTTCCTGGTTGCTCCTGTTTTTCCCTACTTAAGGAGCCCCCCAGCCTCTTTTCCTTTGCAGATGGGGAGCAGATGCAAGTGGATCTAGGTCACCTGACCTAAGCCCTGCCCACCGGGTTCCCTCCTGGTTACTGCTAGTTTTCCCTACTTAAGGAGCCCTCCAGCCTCACCTGGCCTAAGCCTTGCCCACCTGGTGCATTCCTGGTTGCCGCTCATTTTCCCTACTTAAGGAGCCCTCCAGCCTCTTTTCCTTTGCAGATGGGGAGCAGGTGCAAGTGCATTTAGGTCACCTGGCCTAAGCCCCGCCCACTTGGTGCCTTCCTGGTTGCCGCTCTTTTTCCCTACTTATGGCACTCCAGCCTCACCTGGCCTAAGCCCTGCCCATCTGGTGCCTTCTTGGTTGCTGCTCTTTTTCCCTACTTAAGGAGACCTCCAGCCTCTTTTCCTTTGCAGATGGGGAGCAGGTACAAGTGGATCTAGGTCACCTGGCCTAAGCCCCGCCCAACTGGTACCTTCCTGGTTGCTGCTCTTTTTCCATACTTTAGGAGCCCTCCAGCCTCACCTGTCCTAAGCCCCGGTCACATGGTACCTTCCTGGTTGCCGCTCTTTTTCATTACTTAAGGAGCCCTCTAGCCTCACCTGGCCTAAACCCCACCCACCTTCTTAGCCCTGTCTCTTCCTTTCTGCTCTTAACTCTTAGATCAGGCGTGTCTCTCGCCCGGGCGTCCAAGGCGAAGGGCAGATGAAGAAAAGGGCAATTCCTGTTCAGACCAGGAGGACCCAGGACCCAATCCCCTGCTCAAACAGCAGGTAAACATGCACCAACATGTGTTTTCTTCCTCTGTCACCATACGCCATCCCCACCATGATCAGGAAACACCCAAATCAACTTCTCCGGAGCTGGGATGAGGACAGGTCCTCCGTGGCACAGTAAGTTCTGCATTTGTTAAAGTTTTATTCTCACACTGCAGCGTGTGTGTGTGTGGTTCACTCGTATTGCGCGTTCCTGACCGCATGGTCCCTCGAAACTCCCTATAGTGTATGCCTCGTGCCCCCCTTCTCCAGCCTCCGGCACCCACGTGCCTCCTTTGCTCATCCTCATTGACCGGGTGCTTTGCATTGTATTGCTTTGTGTTCTGCAGCATTCTTCATTTTTCTAGGTTTACATTTGTCAACTGCTTTGTTCTTTTGTATATTTTTCTGTGTTGTGCTGTGCTCCACCTTCCTATAGGTTATCTTTTTAATGACTGCTCTGTTCCTGATACCCTGGAACCTGATTTGCTTTCCGGACTGCCTTGTTCTTCCGTCTGAGCTCTTGTGTACTATTGTCTTGTCCCTTTCTGCCTTGTCTACTTGCACCCCTCCTTGTGTCTTCCCCTAGTGTCTCCAGCCACCTTTCCCCTCCACCCCTTTTCCTCTCTCCTCTTCCCCTACCTACTCTATGGTGCTCTCTGTTTCTCCTATCCTTTCAAACCGCTTCTCTGTCAACTATCCTGCTTTCCTCACTAAGTCTGGTAGGAAAAAGTTCAAAAAGGATATCCTGGTCTCCAACCTAGGCCTCCCTATCGCTGACACCTATACCACTGCTTCCTCCAGACAAACCCTCACCGACATCCACCTTGTCGTTCCCTCACCAGACCTATGGACTCATCATATATTTACTGTGCTCTCTACTTTCTATTCTTCTCCGATTAATGCTGGCACCCAGTGAGAGGCCCTCTTGGCTCCTTCCACTCCTCTAAGGTCATCATTAATGTTTACCTGAATGGCGCCATCTTGGTCCAAGGCCCTCAGGACAACCGTCTCCTCTTTGATAGATGCTTCATGTGCCTTATCAATTTCCTTTCTTCTCCTGCTGTCCCTTCTCACCCTTCTTTGCCTTCCTTGTCTCCCCCTTCTGCCTCTTCCTTGGCTACCTTGCCCTCTCCTCTGTCCTCTTCTTCCCCCCCTCGGGCTCCTTCTACACCTCTGCAGGGCGTACCTCTGATTTGTACCCCTCCCTGGAAGTCTTTCAAGGTTAGCAACCTTCTCCATATTGCCAGTCTCAACTCTTTCTCAGCTGTCAAAACCTCCTCTGAAATCTACCCCCTACTGGAAGAACTTGTTCTCAATGTCCTTGGTCTCACTGAGACATTGTTCATGGCCAGCTCTGTCTCAAGCGTTGACACTCTCCTCCCTGATGGCTACAAGATCCTCTCAGAGCCCAGATCCCACTTATCTGGAGGAGGTGTAGCCTTGATCTTCCGGGAGTGTATTCCTGCCTCTGTCTGTCATGACCACTGTGAGGGGGCACACGTTTTGCCACAAGCAGGCTCCCACCAGAATGCTGAGGGCCTTAAAACCACTGCAAAAGGGCTCCTAGCGCCAGTCCTGGTGCATTTGGCACCAGGCTCATATGTAGGAAGGAAGGGCTGTTCAAACTAAGTACCATTTATGTACATGGGCCTTTAAATCCAACATGGAAGCATCCACACAGTCTAGTTCTAAGAACCCAGCCATGCAGTCTAGAGTTTTGGTTGTGGCAGGCCTGGAACTACTTTCCCTGGTACTACTTTACATGGGCTATATAAACCACACCCTGACTACAGAACACGCTTCCTGTTGTTCTGCAACCAGCAGCGTGACGCTCACCGTGTCCAGCTCCTGGTCTTCAGCATCTTCCTGTAGTCCTGCAAGAACAAGAACAAGATTATTCTGTTTTACCTGAGAAAACACCATCCACCACTCAGCATCTCAACTGGGCTGCAATCTGTGGAAACCGAGAGAAGAAGAAACATCACTCACCTGTGAGTACTAGCTTAGGGACTTCCGGCGAACCGCTGTCACAGCTGCTGTTCGAACATTGCGACCTGCAATAACGGGAAAGGGAAGAACAATATTAGAACGCATGCTTCCAAAACATCGAATTCCATCAATCTTATCTGAATTCCATCGTGCTACGCAACGCTTCCATCCAGAGCACCACAGCAACATCTGCAAAGGAAAAGAGACATATTCAGGTTTGCTTTCAATATTAATCAACCGCACAGCGCTGTACTTACCTTAATGGATTCCGGGGGCCTGTTTTTCATTGCGCTCTCATCCACTCACAGCACCACAGCGGCCTGTGAGGAGAAGAAGAAGAAAACACAGGTTAGCTTTAAAAGACAATAAAGGCGCTGCGCTTCGTGCTTTCTATTACCTAGAAACGTGCCTCTCCATCCGGCACGCCAGCATCAAGACCTTCGCACCTGAAAAGAAGGAGATAAAGACATTAACAAATTCCCACCATAAACAGAACAAAGACTTACAATTAACAAACCTACCTGCATACCAGCAGATTCGCGGTCACAGCAGGCCTGGGCCCAAGGAAGGCGTACTGCACCAGTGAAAACACAAAATTGGAGGAGTGTCCCAAACACAGCAGTGGGGCAGGACAACAATATGTCAAAAACAAAAGGGACCAACCTGCTGGTTATATAATTCAGAAAGTAATTTAAATATACAGTGTATCATATAATGATATCACTAAAAAACAAATTTGATGGCTATATCAAACTTTAGAAGCAATCAAGACAATGTTGAAAAAAGGAGAAAAGAAAGAAAGTTTTTATTTTATTCTGATATTTGTATTTACGAAAGTCCAAATTGGATCAAAAAACCAATAAGAAAGTACATATAAAAAATCAGTGAAAACACTGTAACACCTATTGAACAATCTCGGATTAAACAATAATGTGACAGAATATTTGAACCAAAAAACATTAAACATTAACAAGAAAAACATAATAGATCATGGTTGGTTAAAAAAAAAGGTTATGGTGAATTTCTCAATTTGTAACTTAGAACAGGTCTGCCAACGTGCAGGTGTCTTTCACAAAAGTGTTCTGTTGAGATTTATTAGAAAAACAAATTATTCACAGACATCTAGAACACGTTTCGGCAAATAAGCCACTTGTCTGGCAATTAATTCCCAAATTTTGCCTTCCTCAGGGCGAAAGAAACAACAACAACTGGACCCTGTGGGGAAGCAGACAAAAAAATTCCTTTTAAATTAGAAGAGAACATGAATTCTTTCTGAATTTGAGTACAAAATTTGTTCCAGATTGCTTATAAAGTAAGTTTAAACCATACGGCAAAAGATGCCACAAAGTTTGACTGTAACAAAGTAGAGTTAACCAAATGGGCTGCTTACCGGCAAAAAACGGAGCAGGGCATATGGAAAAATAGGCTAGAGATGATCTCAGCCGCGGGTCGACCTCACAGGTGGTGCGGCAGTAGAAACAACCATTAAGGAGAATAATTTCAGGTAGTTCAGGGCTCACAAATATTTTTAGGAGAAAATGCATTATTTCTAAAAAGCGTTGTTTATGGGAATGCCATCTGGCCAAATACAATTGGCATACCTTGCTATTTTGCTGTTTTCGGGAATGAGTCCATACGTTTACCAAATGGAACAAGTTTTGTGAATGGAGAGTTCCTCATTTTATGGCACGGCTCTTAGTTTCCGTGTTGATGGCCTAGGAATAGGTAAGAAAAATAAAGGAACATGCATGAGAAATCATGCGTGTGTCACTCTGAACGAGTGCAAATGCTTGAGAAAAGCAAACAAACAAAATGAGCTTGAAAGTAGTTAAAAATAGTTAAAAACTGCCTACCTTAAGTTCTCATGTAGATTTAGCCAAAATGATGGCAGAAGCATTCCCTTTTATTGCTTTGTTGGACCCAGTTGTCTTTGGAGTAATGAAAAATGAAAAATGGGAGACAGCGGTCGACTAAACTCAAGTCCCCAAGGGGATTGGTCCATTCTGCAGGAAACCATAAAATGGAAAACGCTTCGCGTTAGAGGAACAATAATATTATTATGCGGAAAACCTAACATGCCGCTTGTGTTCACAGTGGATATTTGTTCCTCTCTTACCATGCTTCCAAGATTGGAATCGCGCGATTTTCAAGCGAGTTCAAGTGCGTCCCGACAGCAGTACACCGACAGGTTTGTGGAGCACTGTTCGAGAAGACGCAGAAAACGGAACAGGAAAATTGCATAACCTCCTCTGATTGGGCTGCATGTGTGTCGCGCTATGATTGGGTGGTGAGAGACGTGCCTGCCGACGTCTACATTGCTACCTGTTAGACGAGGCGAGCCTCTCTCAGCTGACGTTGCATCCGCTGCCAGCATGTCAATCAAGGACTCCTGGTCACGTCCGCGTATGTAAGCCTTGTTTCACTTAGTAAAAAGTGAGAGAAATGAAGCATACTAATGCATCTCATCCTACAGTGTACGTGTGTGGCCACTGAAGTAACTAGCGCATGCAAAACTAAAGGGCGCTGATATTAATTTAGATGGCTCGGAAAGGGAATCCGAGAAAAGAAGGAAAAAAAGAATGAACCAACGGGCATTTGTCATGCAAATGATTGATGAAAAGCAAAGTAAAATGGAATTAATCTGTATGTAGATGTATCAATTAGTCACAAATTTAACGCGTAGATTGCATGAGTGTGTATGCATGCGTGTGACAACATCACACCAGCTATGTGTTCCGGACTTAAAGATGAAAAAGAAAAAAAGAATTAAAATGAATAACAAACCCTTTAATAGAGAGTATAAATGGCAGCAATGAGAACCGGAAACAGTTCAAAATGGCCGGAAGGGGTCACAAATGATCATAGAGGTGCTCCCCAGACATCAAAAGCACAGAGATTTTTTAAGTGGTTGGGAAGAATTCCTCCTTAAAACCATGGGTATGTGTAGATAATCGATAAATCCATCTCGCCTCCTTCTGTAGGAGGCTGCGGGAAACATTTGTGGAATTTTTCACGACATCTAGAATCCACCAGTAAATGTCATTGGCAGAGTGGTGTAATTCAAGGTAGTGACTCACTAGGGGTGCAGATTCCGTTTTGCACCTTATTCTAGAGCGGTGCTCTGAGATCCTGATGCGAACAGGACGAGAAGTTTGTCCTATGTACCGGAGTCCGCACGGGTACTCGATACAGTACACCACCTGTTTAGTTTTGCAGTTTGTGAGAGAGGAGAGTGTCCATGTTTTTGTACCAATGTTAAACTCCTTCAATTTTTTGGTAAACTGTCAGACCGAACAAGAGCCACAGGGAAAGTGACCAACAGTAGTTCTGAGGTCCCACAGACCCATTCTTGGTGGGTCTTTCTTAAAATTGGAGTGTACCAGTTTATCTTTGATATTTTTAGCCCTTTTGAGTGCAAATCTGGGTAGAGGGGCATCTGGAATACTTAGTTTGACAACAGGCCAATATTTGGAAATCAGTTTCTTAATCTGGAAAGTTTGTGGTCCGTGAGTGATAACACATGTCATTTTGGCTTTTTCGATTCCAGAGGATAGGTTAGGTACTCTCTCAGGAGAAAGTAATATATCCCTATCCGTAAAGCAAGCTCTTTTCATTGATTTGCTAATCAGTCTCTTTGGGTATCCTCTTTCACTAAGTCGGGCACTCAAATTGTCTGATTGTTCATAAAAATCATTCAAATTAGAGCAGTTTCTTCGAATACGGAGAAACTGCCCATAGGGCAAGTTTTCAAAAAGATGGCGTGGATGATTGCTAGAGTAGTGTAGCAAGGTGTTACGTGCAGATGTCTTTCGATACAGAGAGCATTGTAATTTGCCTGATTCAACTTTGATGAAAAGGTCTAAAAACGCTATCTGTTGTTGGCTGGATTCCATTGTAAACTGAATATTGGGGTCTAAATTATTTCATACTGCACCAGTGAAGCAACTCGGGCAGCTTGCCAACAAACGTCAAGTTCCCCTGCACAAGAAATGCAGGACGGATAGCTCACCCTACAAATAACTAAGATTCATTATTCAGCACAGCGCAACTAGGCATCCAGGGTTCCAGATCTCAGAGCCTTGCGGACGCCCCCGGGGATATCAGATGAGCATAACACTGTAATTCCTATGCAGGCCTACTCCTCTTTCAAATGCCTTGTCTCCAGGCTCCCTCTCTCTCTCGGCCACTCTCTTACCATGGCTACTATCAATCGGCCACCAGGTCAGATCACCTCCTGCCTCTCAGAGTGGGCGGACCTCCCTTCCTCTCTCCTGGCCTCAACCACTCAACCCCTCCTTCCTGGAGACTTTAAAATCCACCTGGATGCTTCCTGTCCCTCCTCTGGACTCTGTTGCAACCACTGTGACTCTCACTCTCTCTTTCTATTCTCCCCACTGACTGACTTACTCTGCAGAGCACACTCTGGATGTTCTGATCTGCTCAGACCTCCCCCTCTCTATACCCTTCATCACTCCTCTCTCCTGGAGTGATCACTTTCTCCTTTCCTGACATCTCTCCCTCTCTACCCCTCCGGCCAAGCCAACTCCAGCACCGTCACCTACCTTCCCTGTCATCCGACCCAAGAAGCGTGTGTAAGTTGAGGCTTTCGCTGCCACTTTATCTACCCCTACTCTGGCTGACTCACATCCTGCCACAGCCCTTTCCATGCTCCACTCTTCTAGCTCTGATACTCTCGATGTCCTTGCCCCTGTCATGAGGATCTGCTTGAAGCCCAAAGCAAAGAGCAACTCCTGGTCTGACTCTGAACTCGTCACCCTTAAATGCTAGCTTCTAGCGCATCCTCTGACAAACTTGCCTGCCACCTGTTACAAAAAAGCAATACCGGCTCTCTGTCCACACTAAGAAGAGAGCCCACATCCAAGCCTGTGTCTCTGTGACATCTAACAACTCGGCTGAACTCTTTAAAATCTGTAAATAGCAGGCCAATTATTGTGCAGCCTCTACCTCTCCTGTCACCTCCCATGCCTTCTAAACAGCCCTGGCTTCTCATTTCATCTCTAAAACCGAGCACATCCTGTCCACCCTCTCGTCCTCTCCTCCTCCCTCTACTCTCTCTTCCACCTCCGGCCACCTTGTGGCCACCTCTCCTCCCTCTTTCTCTTCCTTTCCTCTGTTCTCCCCTGACAAGTCTTATAGACAAGTCTGATCTATGAAAGTCTCATCAAAACAGGTTCTTCTCTGTTCTTCCAAAACCATCAAGGACTAGATTGACACCCTGATGCCTGCCCTGGCTGACTTCTGCAACCAGTCCTTTGCCACTGGAGCTTTCCCTTCTTACCTGAAGCACTCTTTTGTGCACCCTATTCTAAAGAAAACCTCAGTCGAACCCTCCTGCCCGGGTAACTATTGCCCAATCTCCATCACTCCTTTCCTGGGCAAACTCCTAGAAAAGCTGACCATCTTCCAGCTTAATCTTCACACTGAATTTGTTGGTTGCCTTCATGACCATCAGTCTGGGTTCAGAGCAGCCAAAAGCACAGAAACTGCTCTCCTGAACATCCGTGAAGACCCGTTCTCTAACCTTGATTTTAATCTCCCGTCTGTCCCCCAGGGGTCTAACCTCTCTCCCTGGCTGTTCAACCAATACCTGGCACGTCTCGTCCACTGCATTGCCGCTCTCTGCTCCAACTTGCAGTGCTACGCAGATGACACTCAGCTCATTGTCAGGCTCCCCTCTGCCACCTCGTCTCCTTCTCTATTCTCCGACTGAGTCTCTGCTATCCAGGAGTGGTGTGCAACCAACGATCTATGCCTTAATGCCAGTAACACAGAGATTCTCCTCAACTGCACACTTGCACCCTCCTTTCCTGTCACTCTCTGGCTTGCCTCCATTGGCCCTCTTCCTACTCACATCTGTGTGGCACACTCTCCTTTTCTCTGCACATCTCTGACGTCTCTAAGAAGTCAGACTACCAAATGCACCTCCTCAGAGGTATTCTTCCTTTCTTCTCCGTTCCCGAGAGGCTCACTGTCTCTAGAGCTCTGGTTCTCTCTAGGCTGGACTACTGCAACAGCCTATTTCTAAATCTGCCTGTTTCTACTCTCTGCCATCTGCAACTCATCCAGAACAGGACTGCAAGACTTGTCCTTGGCCTCAAGCCCTGGCATCGTATCTCTCCAGCACTGAAATCTCTGCATTGGCTCACAGTGGCTGCATGGATTAAGTTCAAGACCCTCTGCATTGTCCACAGGGCCTTCTGGGGCCTGAGCCTTTAATACCTCCAACTCTCTCTTCGTAAATACCTTTCTACTCAAGCTCTTCTCTCCTCCACCTCCAACTCCATCAGGGTCAGTCGGTTCTCTAAGCAATGAGTTGGTGGTAGATCTTTTTCTTCTGCTGGGGCCTCCCTCTGGAACAGTGACCCTGCGTCTCTGAAACTTGAGGAGAAACATCTCCGTTTCCGGAAGCATCACAAGACCTTCCTCTTTGCTTCTGCCTTCTCTCTTACTCTGCCCTGCTGATTTTAAACCTGATACTACACTGGCCACCTGGCTATCCTCTGATTTCAGGCCCAGGTCCCTGCCCACCCAGTTGCACACCTGAACTGCCTCCCAGAAACCCTTGCACTTGAGTCTGTATCTGTAACCCTACAGTCTCCCTACCTGCACTTTTGGACACCTGCTGTCTGCACTTACTCTTGCACCAGCCAACTGTTGGCTGCACTTCTTGTTATTGTTTTGATCCCATGTACAGCACTCTCCGCTTCCCTTCCCCCTGGCACTTTTCCCCTTACCTCTCCCCTTCACTTGCGTAATCTCAATGTCACTTGACCTAGTAAGATCGTAGTCTCTGTCCTCCCTCTGTTCCCCCTTCCTTGCCTCGTCGCACCTTAAAACACCTGTGTATAGGCACGTTACAAATGCCATATCATATCATAGGGCAGCTGTGAGAAAATGGCAAGGCTTCTTCTACATCCTCTGACAAACTGGCCTGTCGCCTGCTCCAAAGGCAATACCGGCTCCTTTTCCAAACTAAGATGAGAGCCCACAACCAAGCCCATGCCTCAGCGGCATCAAACAACTCGGCCAAACTCTTTAAAATCTGCAAGGAGTTGGCCAACCCTGTTGCAGTCTCTACCTCTTCTGTCGCCTCCCAGGCCCTTTGCATGGCCCTTGCCTCTCATTTCATCTAAAAAAAGAGGACAACCTGTCCGCCCTCTTGGCCCCTCCTCCTCTTCCCCATCACTATCTGCTAACTCTGACCCTCATGCTACCGCCCCCTTCCTCTTTCTCTTCCTTTCCTCTGTTCTCCCCTGGCGAGGTTTCTAGACAAGTCTGATCTATGAAAATCTTGTCCAAACAGGTTCTTCCCTGTTCGTCTAAAACCATCAAGGACCACATTTTCACCCTGGGTCCTGCTCTGGCTGACTTCTGCAACCTCTCTTTCACCTCTGGAACCTTCCACTCCCCTCTGAAGCACTCTCTTGTGCACCCTTTCTCAAGAAACCCACAGCTGACCCCTCATGCCCAGATAACTATCGCCCGATCTCCATCACTCCTTTCCTTAGCAAACCCCAGGAAAAGCTGTCCCTCTCCCAGCTTAATCTTCATACCGATCTCCATGACCATCATTCTGGCTTTGGAGCTGCCAGAAGCACAGAAACTGTGCTCCTGTACATCTGTGAAGACTGGCTCTCCAACCTGACTCTAACGTCCCTTCTGTCCTCATCCTACTTAATCTCTCTTCTGCCTTTGAAACGGTCAACCATACCATCCTGCTCAACTGTCTCTGTGATAACCTGGGTATCACCGATCAGGCCCTAGCCTGGCTGACCTCTTTCCTCTCTGATCATCTCTCCCAGATCCAACTTGGGTCCTTCCTTTCATCTATCTCACGCTCTACCTGTGGTGTTCCTCAAGGGTCTAACCTCTCTCCCTGGCTGTTAAACCAATACTTGTACCCCTTGCCCACCACATTGCCATTCTATGCTTCAATTTCCAGTTCCATGCGGATGCCACTCAGCGCATTTGCAGGCTTTCCTCTGCCACCTCTCCCCCTTCTCTCATCTCTGACTGTATGTCAGCTATCCAGGAGTGGTGTGCTGCCAATGATCTCTGTCTTAATGCCAGTAATACTGAGTATCTTCTCATCGGCACACCTGTACCCTCCTTTTCTGTCACTCTCTGCCGAGCCTCCCTTGGACTTCTTCCTGCTCCCATCTGCGAGGCTAAGAACCTTGGTGTCATCTTCAACTCCAAACTTTTCTCCTCACATCTCTGATGTGTCTAAGAAATCAAACTACCAACTGCACCTCCTCAGAGGTATTCTTCTTTTCCTCTCCTTCCCCCAGAAGCTTACTGTCCTTAGAGCTCCCGTTCTCTCCAGGCTGGACTATTTTAACAGCCTCTTTCTAAATCTGCCTGCCTCTACTTTCTGCCCTCTGCAAATCATCCAGAACAGGACTGCGAGACTTGTCCTTGGCCTCAAGCCCTGGGATCGTATCTCTCCATCCCTGAAATCTCTTCATTGGCACCCAGTGGCTGCAAGGATTCAATTCAAGACCCTTTGCAGTGTCCATAAGGCTTTCTGGGGCTTGGGTCCAAAAAATATTCAACTCTCCGACTGTAAATACCTTCAGACTCAAACTCTTCGCTCCTCCACCTCCAACTACCTCAGGGTCAGTCGCTTCTCCAAGCAATGATTTGGGGGTAGATCTCTTTCCTCGACTGGGGCCTCCCTCTAGAACAGCCTCCCTGCCACTCTTAAACTTGAGGAGATCCATCTCCGGTTCCAGAAGCACCTCAAGACCTTCTGCTGATCTGTTCTGCTCTGGCACTGTGCACCTAGTTACCCTCTGATTTTGGGCCCAGGTCCCTACGCACCCAGCCACACACCCGCACTGCCTCCTTTTAACCCCTGCATTTGGGTATGTATCTGTAACCCTACAGTCCCCTTACTTGCACTTATCAGTTCCCCCTTGTCTGTGCTTTAAACCTTGCACTTGCTACCTTGCTGGTTGCACTGCCAGTTGTTTTTATTTGATCCCTTGCTCAGCACTTTCCACTTCTCCCCTCTCCCTTGCACTTTCCCCCTTCCCTCTCCCCTGCACTTGCGCATGCTCAATGTCACTTGGCCTAGTAAGATTGCTGTTTTGTCCTCCCTTGTTCCCTTCCATTGTCTCGTCACGCTCTGAAACTCTTGTGTATGAGCATGATTCAAATAAAATAACTTATTATATCATATCATACAGAACTATTATAGCTGTGCTAGGACTACTAAGTACAACAGCATAGCCAAGAACAGGAAACCTCACATTTCAAGCTGCATCAGCCTAACCTCAGAACATAATATGCGTGCCTCCCTCAAACTTAAGTCCTTATTTAATGTTACCGAAGCCCCTGCACCTAACACCATGAGCAAGCAAACAAAGATCAAAGGAGCCCTAATTAATGCCAGATCACTCCCCTCCATGCCCTCAACATTGCTGACATCATCTCTATACACAGCATCGACTTCATGGAGATTACGGAAATCTGGCTCCATGCTGCGTCAGGCCTCACACATGCGCTTGCAGTCCCAGAAAACAACATGATCCTCAGGACAGACAGACTTACGGTAAAAGGAGGAGGATTAGCTATCATCACGAAAAACTCCTTTAGCATTAGAGAGACTCCAAACACCACACTACCATCTGGTGAACTACTCTCAGCAAAAATGGCCATCTCCCCCACTGCTACACTCAACATGAACCTCATCTACAGACAACCCTGCCACATACTTTCATTCGAGGAGGATATATCCCAATTCCTCTCATTCAACACCAAAACTCCCAAACCCTAGTACTGGCCGACTTCAAACTAGACAGAACTGTTTTTAAAGCAAACAGTTCTGTCTATAGTGTGTTAAAAATATGTGGGTAAGATAGAATGGAATCACCCATGGACTCCAAACTATATAGATACAACTTCAACCTAGGCATCAATGATTCCCTGGACAAGAATTTGCTCTGCCTGGCCAACGCCATCTCAGCTTCTGGCTTCTCTCACCAGAACCCTACACACACCAAAGGCTGGATCCTCGACTGGCTAGCCGACCCGAACTGTAACACTGACATCACTTCCAACAGACAGTGTCCATGGTCCGACCATCACCTTATCACCTTCAACATCACCAAGAACGCTGAGCCCTACAATCCCCCGCTGGTTGCACTAGCAGCCCCCTCGAACTCTACAATAAAACTATCCTTGTAGCAATCGACAAACTAGCCCCTGTTTCCTTGAGCAAAGCCAAACCAGCAGCGCACATCAACTCATGGTTCACACCAACACTCAAAGCACAGTGCAGCTCTAAGAGATCAGCTGAAGCCATCTGGAAAAATACCCTAGCGACAGTAACAAAACTAAATTTGCCAATGCAGCTCACCACTAGAAACAGGCTATCATCCAAACAAAAAGTTCCTCCTTTAACAATAGAATAATCAATGCAAAATCAGGAACCAAAGAACTCTTTGCTATCCTGAGAGAACTAGAGCCCCCGATACCTCCAGTAGATGTCTGCATTAAAGACACAAGCTGATGCACCAATATTCAGAAAGCTCTCTGACAAAATCTTGCTACTGCAAGCCAAAATCGAATCTAAAAAGACCACTATCCAACCTGACCAACCACCGCACCAAATTCTGATTACCCTGGGCCACAACAACACTCAACAATTTGAATTCTCCCCGGTCTCGGAGTCGGAAGTCCTAAAAATGATCACCAGCCTCAAACCTTCAAACTGCCAAGGTGACCCCAGCCCCGCAATGGTCATCAAGGATTGTGTCTCCGAACTTATCCCCTTCATTGCTAGCCTTATCATTGCCTCATTTGATAGCAGTACTGTCCCCACTGACTTAAAAAATGCCTGGGTACTCCCGCTGTTAAAAAAGCCATCACTTGACCCTAACATACCAACCAACTATTGGCCTATCACCGCAGTGCCCTTCCTACTCGAAATACTGGAAAGAGTAGACTATCTTCAGATCCGAAACTACCTGGAAGTCAACAAGTTCCTCGGCCTTTGCCAATCGGGTTTCCGCCCAAGACACGGGACTGTAACTGCACTTGTGGATCTGAAAAAGCAGATGGATGAGTATATTGACAAGGGCAAACTAGCCTTGCTCCTCCTACTCTCCCTCTGCAGCATTTGGCCTGGTCAATTATAAAATTCTATGAAGCCACTTGGAATCAGCAGTGCACTTCTCACCTATAGCTTTTCAGTGGATTCAATTTTTCCTCTTGGACAGAACAACAAGAGTCTTTTCCCCGAGGTGCAGCAGCCCAACCTAGTCCTGTCACTTGTGGCGTCCCACAAGGCTCTTGCATCTCCCCGACACTCTACAATATTTTTACCAAGCCCCTATTTGACTGCCTTGATGACTTGGGTGTCACCTACACTAATTATACAGATGACACCAAAATCCTCATGCCCATCACCGGCTCTTATGACCTTGGCTCAGCCAATCTCAACATCATCTATCAAACTATCCAACCCTGGATTTGCTTTATATTGTATATTTGTTTCACTTTCTCTTTGGTTCCATGTACTATCATCACATGTAAAGTTCAGCGCCCAGATGCCCCTGGGTTTGTGCTGCACTATATAAATTGCAAAATAAATAAATAAATAAATGTCCTAAACCGGGCTCTCTCCCATTGTACACGAGAACTCACTGGTTGTCTTGACCTTCTTTCTATTAATCTTTGTATTTACCTTAGGTCGGGGCCTCCGGTGCCGGTCTTGCTCCTCCCCAACTCTGTTGTTCACCCAGGAGGGAACCGGGAAGCCTCCAGGCACCTGTGGCAGGAAAGGACACACAGTTCAATACAGGGGGAAGGGTTTGGAAGCATTAATTATCTGCCTCCACCTTTTCTGCCTAGCAGACCTTGCCGGGAGCTCCTGCTTTGTTCCACATCAGTCCCTCCACCAGTCAGTCCTGTCTAGTCTATGCTCTGTGGCTCCCATTGACCAGTGCTGGGTCTGGTCCAATGCTTTCTCCCAGTGCTTGGACTTCAGGTAGGGATTCTCTGCCAGACTCAGCCTTGCAGCCTCCCTCACGGTATTCCAAGAGCAACTTCCCCTCTTTCTCAGCAGCCTTCCTTTATACACCTGGAAGATGTTAACAGGCTGGGTCTGCCTGACCTTGCCTGGCTCCATTAGTGGGACAGCCTACTGTCAAGGTGTGATAGCCTGCTTTCTGTTTCCTACAAGGTTTTTCCTTGGTAATCCTTATACTCTTAGTCCCTCTCTTCTTCATCTCAGAATTTCAATAGGGGAATGGGATTATGGGAATTGTGGTGATATACAAAAAAGGGATAAAGATGTAGATTATTGTCAGGAAAAGGGGTTTTAATGTAGGGTTGTTGAAAAGTGGGTTTCGAGTAAAGAGGGGTAAAACTCATGTTGGAATTTAGAGATGGTCTTTGTTTTCACTGATGGTTTCACCTTTTTCTTACAGAAAGGTACTAGGCTATGATGGGACTCTGCTGACAATATTCCGAAATAACTGAGAGGATGTTGGGTAGGGGTGTATCGGAATCGGGAGGAATACCATGTCTCACCTGAGGGAGTGTCTCTCATAGTCCCCAAGGACCCCCTGCTCAGGTGATCCTCCCTCGCTCGTCCGACCCCAGGGTTGGGATCCAAGAGCGATGGCCCTCCTCTGGCCACCTGAATAAAGGATCCCCAGGAATAACCTGGTAGAAACGCCTCCTCACTCAACGCAGCACAACATCAGCCCTGGCCACCATCAACAGTGTTTCCCCTGCCCGCTGCCTCTCTGCCAGCAGCTGCCTCTCGTAATTATGGAACACAGAAGAAATAGTGTTATGGGGTGCCACATGGTCCTCCTGCCTCGAAGTAGCCTCCTGCCTCCTTGGGGTGAACTGCCCTGGCCCACTGCCATGGACATATTGTGGACAAGACACATAGCGGAAGCCTGAACCCCAGTAGCCAACCATAATTGCACTGCACCCAGCATGGCCATGCAAACACATGTATGAGCACCTCTCCACACAATCACAACAAACAACATTTTTCCGTCACAATCCATCTGGCATACATGCAACAAATACATGCCTCATAAGCACAGCCACATGTTGGCATGCCATATCTCCAGGCACATACACATGGCATTCACACACATTAACACAGAGTGCACAAGCAGCGCCATGATCAATCACATCAGAGTCCCGGCAAAACCAATGCTGCAACGTAACAACGGCAAACATCCAAATACACGTGTCATCTCCACACATGGGGGATGCATAGTCACACAGTGCCTATGATGGCACAACAACATGGACATCATGAATGCACATGACATGGGCACCACATACTCATCAGGCACACTTGGCATTGAAGCACATCTCATCCACTAGTGGCATGGCATGTGCATGGTTGGCTCAACTGTACGACACACACTGCAAATAGCAGTGCATGTCCAATCCACAGACGTCACACCTCACACATGGGGTGCATTGTCCAGGGACTGCATGTTGCTGTTGAATGCTGATAAACACATGCAGCCAACAAAAGGGTTACAACACAAACATGCATGCACATGCACAATAAACATGCACCCTCGGGCATTGCACCACATATTTACTCACCAGCAGACTCCAGATGTTGTTACCACTCACAGACATGGGTATGCAGTGCAGGTTAGAATCTGATCAGGACCTGCATGGTTTTTGTGGAGAGCCTGCACCATGCGTGCATGGTGCACCAAAACGGTTGCACTGTGCCTCATGGCAAACAAAGCCTTGGTGTGGATCCTGGATTTTAAGTCCACCCAGTGCTTGTGGATGGTCTTGAAGCAGCAGAGTGCCACCCCCTCCACGTTGATGGCAGCCATTATGTCCTCTCAGATCTAGCAATGTCCTTGCTTGCCATGTTGCTTCATTCGGTCAAAGAGGGCTTCATAGATCTCCAGGCCCATCTCCACTAGGATGCCAACTTCTTTGTAGCTGAAGTTGACAGCTCTCTGCCTCACTGCAATGGGGTTGCCACTCTGGTCTGAGGAAGATGGTGCGCACATAGCAACCCCCGAGGCAGATGTGGGTGGGTTGGTTAGGTGGTCCTGTAAATGGAATGTGGAGCAGTGGTGGTGGTATGCTGAGGTGGGAGTCCAGAACAGAAGCTGAGGTGGTCACAGGGCCAGAGACTGTAGCAAAGGCAATGGCTGGATGACAGGCACTCACAACACAGTACAGGTGCGCAGCAGGCACATGCATAGGACTTGCAGCAGCAGATGGCAACGTGGGAGGCAGCACAGGGTAAGAGGAGGCAGGAAAAATGGCTTTGGTGTCTCACTGTAAAGGCAGCCAAAAACAGAGTAAAGGCCCTCAACACATAAGTTATGTGACGTGAGCTACATGCAGCACTCCTATATGGCTCACGACATTAACTGGGATGCATAAGGACATGGAAACACTTCACTTGCTGTGCACGCAAAGGAACGAAGATGGAGTAGTGTCATTTTCACGTATTTTAGGTTGCCACACAATCCGTTCACTTCAAGTAGTGTACCAATTTTTTTGCTGGGGAGGGTTATTTTCCATCCCTATTTTGAGGCCTGCAGTCTGTCGCTTATGCACTTTTATGTTTGTGGTTGCCACTGCTTATCGCGTACCTCTTTTTTCATTATTCGAAGCTGTCTGGGTGTCGCATATGCACGTTTTGTGTTTTTGGGTGCCACTGTAGATCGCGTACCTCTTTTTTCATTACCGGAAGCCGTCCGGGTGTCACATATGCACTTTTTGTGTTTTTGGGGTACATTTTATCCTTGCTGGACCACATATATATGTTGCACAGCACATAGACTGTTCCCTTACTCATTTTGCCAAGGACAATAACTCAGTGTGCTTTACATTCATTCTTTACAGCTATGACATGAGTGGAAAGGCCCCAAGAGGGTAAGGGGGAAGACAGGGTTGGGGTGGGGGACGTGGTGATGAAACATCTGCCCCAGTCCTAGGGGTCAGGGACGTGGTGTGGGTACACCTGTCTAAGCCTCAGGGGTCAGGATGTGGTATGGAGACATCTGCCCCAGCCCCAGGAGGACATGGCAGGCCCCAGTCCACAAGAGGCCCGGGGCCTGGATGCCAAAGTGGTTCCAGCCGGACAGGGGCAGCACCAATGTGGTGATGAAACATCTGCCCCAGCCCTAGGGCATTGGGGATGTGGTGTGGGGATACCTGCCCCAGCCCCAGGGGGTGGGGGATGAGGTATAGAGACATCTGCCCCAGCCCTAGGAGGACATGGCAGACTCCAGTCCACAGGTGACCTGGCACCTGGATGCCAACGTGGTTCCAGCCGGACAGGGGCAGCACCAACACCGCACCACTTGGGGCAGGAAGGGACGTCCTGCACAGCATGAACAGGCTCAACCACAAGACATGGCACACAACACTGGCCTGCAGAGGAAGAAAAACTTCACTGACGAGGAGCTCCAGATCATTACTGATTACATGACTGACCACCATCATAACATGGGCACATATGCGTGGTGCACACATAGAGCCACACAATGCTTGGTGCATTGGCAGTGTGTTACAGACAAGATAAACGCCTTAGGGGTGGAGCTGCACATTTCTGAACTGGTTCAGAAGTGCTGGAATGATCTCAAACGTTGCACCAAGCACAAGCTGAATGTCAACCTGTCCTCTGCACTGACAACCAGAGGGGGTCCAACAAAAGAGGAGCAGCTGACACGTATGAAGAGGCCACACACCAATTCATCCTCCTTGAGCAGGTGCAAGATATGGGAGGCATATAGAATTATGAGGGCACATTAGGTGAGAGTCTGTAAATGCTCTTCCTGTGTTATGCCAGTCATGCATCACCCACATAATGTTTGTATTGGCCCATCTGGCTGCATTTGTATGACAGCCCTGGATAAAGCATGTCCTGTGACGTACAGACTCATGTCAAATGGCCATCATACTGGGAGTACCCCATGTGGCTACCATTTGTGGCACAAGTCTGTGTGACAGGATACATCCCACACAGGCTACTCCCCCAGGTCATGTGTACCATGTGACACCTACATGTACTGTTTAGTGCTACATTCTTGTTGTGTGTCACTCTGCACTGCTAGACAGGTGCATGCATACAAAGTTTTACTTTCATGCCAGGTCACACAGAGTTGCATGTTCCATTTGTCACCTGCCCCTATGGGCTTCCTTGTCACAATGAATATCTGAGCTGTCTGTCAACGCATCTTGTTGTGTTCCCAGAGTGTAGTTGCATAAGTGTTCACAGACCACCTACAGATTGACTCAATTCCAGTGACACAGAGAACCTACTCATTGTGACACTTGCTCCCTCTTATCCCCCCGCACTCTGGGCCAACTCCATGGGGGACTCCCCTCACCCTCTTGTGGATCAGTGGACCTTGTTTACATCGCCAAATCCACTCTGCGGCTCTCTGCACTTCACAGACCTTGACTAGAAGGCACACTTTCAGATGTACCTACTCATGGGCTTCTTCCCTTTCCACGCCTTCCTGCTGGTCCTCATTGTCTCCAGTTCCCTGTACCAGACCTGATTAGTGTGTTATGTGTTGATCATGATGTTGTCTGTGGATATGGATGTCTGGTTGTTCCCATGTGATGTCATTGAATATTTAAATGTCACATGTGCATTACTTTTTCCCTGGTATGTGAGGCAACTTGACAGTTGAATGACCTCTCATTGTATGTTTACACCACTGTTGAATGTCATTGTGTCCACTGCTTGCCTGGACATGATGGGTTGGGGGGGTGGTCACTTGTCAGCAAATGCCATGCATCTGTTGCTTACTGGACCAAGTGTGTGAATGCACAATGTCTGATGGGTGCATGTCCTGCCATGTCTTGTTAGAGTGCACTTTGAAGCATATGTGCATTGTTGTCTCTTTGAAGGTGCATCAATATGTCTTTCTCTGTCCATGTGCAGGTGAGGATGTACCAAATGCAGAGGAGGAGGAGGAAGAGTTAATGGTGCATCAGACCACCAGTGGGGGGCGTGGTATGATAGGCCGTGAGAACCAACAGAACTCCAGTACATCCTGAGTCGTGCTGCAGACTCTACTGTCTCAGCTGGCTTTGATGCCAAATCTGATTTGCACACCTCCAAGAGGGCAAAGGTGAGTGGCCCAATGGGTGGATGAGATGGGGCCTGTGAGTCTATCGTGGAGCAGCTGGCTTCACAAGAACAGTCAGTGTTGTCCCCCCGTCTGAGGTGGTTAATCTACAAGGCGACCCTCCCATGATTTGGCTTCAGGTCCTGGGGCTGATGGCCAAGGAAGGGTTGTAGACCTGCAGCCAACGACAGGGGCAACACAGCAATGGGCAAGGAACATTGCATCTGGCCGCCGTGGGCCCCACACACGTTGGGGATGTGTGCAGGCTGGAGAGACAGAGTGGGAGCAGCAGATGTTGCGTGTTGCCCTCCAACATGGGAATGTGTTGGACAAGATATCTGAGGGGATGGATAAGATTGTCAAATCCATGACCCTGCCAGCGGCCCGGGTAGAACAACAGCTGCATGTCATGCGGTCCTCATGCTGCTCCCACAGACTGTGCTTGGAGGGGAACATTAAGGACCAAGGCGCTGGTCTTCAAGCACACAGTGAAGCCCTGAGACGTGAAATGATTGCCATGAGGACTGCTATCCATGAAGAACTCTCAGCCACTAGGACACTGATCCATGAAGAGATGGATGCCTTCAGGAAAACACTCTCCGAGCAACTCAATGCATCAATGCTGAATGTGCATACCGACTCTGCAGCCATCTGTGAGGAAAGGCATGGAGACATCACCACCCTCACTGTGCCTTGGCACTGCATGGTGTATCTCCAACACCACGTCCTCCTGCAGATCAACCACAGGCTGGGGTCCACGCAACTACCGGCCTCTGTGTCCACTGTTGCTGTGAGGTACATGAGCCCTTGGAGATTTTATTTTAGTTCATTTTTTCTAAAATTGACATGCACTCCAACCCTCCCCCTTCCAGGGTGGACACCTCTGTCCACTCTTAGGGGCACTCTCATGGGCATGATGAATGCAGTTGTGGACAAGCAGCCATGACAGTGACATCAACTGCCATGGTTGCATCATGGGAAATAGGAGGGCATGTGCAGGTAACATTGGGGTAAGTGAATCTTAATGCATGTGTGCTTTATGCATGATTGTGAAATACGGCTGTTTTTATGCATTGTCCCATGTTTTTGCAGTGGTAAAGAATCATGTAGTAACTGCACTCCATGGGAGATCCACCCCGCACATGTTTGCATCCCTAGTCCCTATGCCCTCTGCCAGGCACTGGACCTCATGTTAGCTCAGTTTGCAAGTAAACAGGTGCTATTTCTCGCATGTTGTGTCGGTGCGATTGGTCACCAAGGTATTTGCATGCAGTACACGTGTTGACATATTGGTGGCTTAACCATGTGTCTTTGGGAATGTCTGGGCAGATATTTGTCTGTACACATTGTGAGAAACCTGAAGGTGTCTCTCCTGCTAGTCCCCGGGGATCTGTCATCCCGATGTCCAGGATCCATTGCTTTTGGATCTAGTTCCTGGGGGTTGACCAGTGCGGGAGGATCACCTGGGTGAGGGGGCTTCAGGAGTGAAAGTGGGACACCGGATGGTGAGACATGGTATCCCTTTCCCTGTAACACCTTTACCCCATCCTACCAAGTAGGATACTTAGGAACTCAATGTCTCTGTTTCCCAACACAAACATTTACTCATGGACAGCTCACTACAAGAGAAAATTGACTAACACCTGAGCTGTATACCTGACATGTCCCAATACAATGGTCAGGCTAGATCAGGCAATTAATGCTGAGCATCACAAACACTTGACTTCCATTACACTTACCTACACAAATAAAAGGCGGAAAATGAAAGCACACTCTGAGGAAGGGAAAGCACACAAGGAAGCAGCAGTTCCTAGATGGCAGTTTAATACAAGGCAAAAAACAGCAAAACCGAAGAGAATTGCAAGAAGGCAAGTGCCCTTGACCTTTTCAAAGAAAGATTGTTACTTTCATGAACCTTTGAGAATAGTAAACATAAGACCAGGAATCAAGGCTGAAGAATCCTGCAATGTGTGTCGGAGGTACCCAGGCCTCTCCTGCGTTGATAGTCAAGGCAGAGAGAATCATTTGCCGCTGTGGTACTGTCTTTGGTTCCTATAACAAAGCAGCACCAGTGAAGTCAGCACAGCCGGTGAGTTGGGGAGACTGATACCCGACTGGTTGTTCCAAGGTTGCAAGCAGAAAAATTGTAAAGTGAAAACTGAAGAGAACAGGGTATGAAGCATATGTGGCAAGCAACACGAACACAGTTAAACAGTAGATGAGTGATTGAACTTTAAAGCCAAAATATGATTCCATAGATAGAGTGGTCTACGAAAGTCTCTGTTAGGTATCCAACTGAAAGGTGGCAAATGTAAAGAGTGATAAAGAACTGTGGAATCGAAGTGGTCCTGCAACGGGTCAAGCAAAACCATGTGCACATTCACAAGTCATCGATAGTTGGTGAAACATTATATGGAATTAGTCCGGGCCTGGTGGAAGGAGACTAATTCAACATTTTATTAAAAGTATTCTGAACTCGACTGAGGGAGATCCGAGATCTGAGCCTGACTGAGGGGGATCCGAGATCTGAGCCTGACTGAGGGGAACCGAGATCTGACCCCGACTGAGGGCCTCGGCCATTTTGTCCCATTGCCTTCCACCAGGTGGAGAGACCCGTGTATTCCTTATTCGGGCATGCAGCCTCCCGCGAAAACCACAACTTTAGTGGGCTCCTGCATGTCACACGTGCTAGTGCCCAGGAAGAGGGTTGGGACTGTCTGGTTCCAATCCACACTACTGGTGCCAGTATGCCTGGTAGCCATGAATAACTGGAACCACTGTGGGCCACGATTGGCCCATCTCTGGCATGCATGCAAGAGAGCAGATTCATTGGCTATCTGAGATTTGAGAGCAAACCAAATCTTGGATAAGAGAAGGGGCTATGCATTAATTCCAGGTCAATCTACTGAGGTTCACACCAAAACTCATAAGGAGCCGAGTATCCTTAAGAAGAAAGCAGGCTTGAGGAACCACCAGTGACATGCTTGGAAGGTTTGGTACCCTGACCCTGCTGTTGTCCAATCGGACACCTTTTTCTTCATCGCTCAAAGAAGGACTGCCAGGGTGCTTCATCCCTTTGAAGTGGTGGGAGCAACTACTCTTGGCTTCTCATACTTACCCTCACAAAGAGCCTCTTTGGAATAGTTCCTGGGCCATCCAGTGAACTGACCAGCTCAAACAAAGGGTATCACACAGGAACGCCACTGTCTGAAATTCAGACTCAAGACTTGGGGAATCATTAGCATGTGGTCCTGGGCCCTCTTCCACCAAAACCCATGTCCTAGCTCCTCTGGGTCACGATTTGAGAGAGTGTGCCATGCTTTGAGCATTTACGGTCCCTGTGACGCATGCTGTGGTGAACATCACTGAAAGTGCCTGCAGTTCTTGCCTACTGTGTCCTGAGACAAGCCACACTGAAACAAACCTTCTTTCTCCTTCAAGGGCTGAGAAAAAGCAAATGTCCCATCAAGGATTATCGTCCCGTACCCTAGCCACTAAGAGCCGAAACTGCAGGTTTAACACCATCAGGCAAAGTGGACTAGGCTGACACAATTTGGTCTAGTCTGTGTCGATGGTCAGTGAGTAATTTTCTAACTTACCAGTGGCCCCCTGGCACATCCATTCACTTTTACGCACTAGTGTCCCTCAAAAGATACTCACCTTGGCTGGGATAGCCTACACTCCCCAGCTATTCCCAAACACTGAAAGTTGCTCTGTTCCCAAGGGTAGATCCTCTTCTAGGAATAGGGTTTTATTCTTCATCACCTCAAGCTCCTTCCTCAGCAGCTACAGCCCCCTGAAGAGTACTCGCTTTTTCGTTTATGCACAACCATGCATTGTTAACTGTAGAATGCGATGTTTAGGGAGAGGTAGTGGAGATGTAGTGATGGAAGGCAGTACGTGGAACATGACATTACTTTCAGTGGAGGCAGTAAACTGAATGCAAAATGCAGACAGCAAATGGAAATGCACATTAGACAGGTTCTAAAATGATTCACTTCAGGGTCATTAGGTCATCCGTCCAGCTTGCACTGTATACACATATTAACACAATTAACAACCAACTAACAATTCTCAGTAATTAATAATTTACCCTTAACAAAGCAGTGCAAGATGTGGTAGATGAAATGTCAAAATAATGTGATGCTTTAACGTACAAGCAATTTGCTGGCTGTGAATCAATGCACACGCTATCAAAGGAAGTATGTGCTCTGGTGAACAGTTCCATTGTTCAGAGGAAGTGTTGTTGCAAATGTAGAGAAATCAACTTGGATGATATGTAGATGCTAGAAGAAAGGGCAGGCTGTAGTTTCAGTGAAAGGGCTAACATATACCTTTAGAAGACAGATGAGGTGGAGTTAATTGCTGTCCAGAGGAGAACAGGAGGGTGGCTGACCATCAGCAGCTGGTGAGCATAGCTGTGCAGTGCAGAGAGGCAAGATTCTCCCAGGCAGCAGACTGAGAAGTTGGGTCAGAGGGAGTTTGCTGCCTTCTATCGGAGTTGTCTGAGTGCGTGAGTTGCAGCACTGCTGTATGCTGGCAGGACAACAAAGAACCTTGCTCATATTTGATGTGAGTATATTTGTGATCATTTTAGACACACATGTGCGAATGTGTTCTGAGATAGCCACAAAGTGTTATTTTTTTGTAAAAGAATTCAGCGCTTTTCAAATGTCATTTGGGGAAACTGCATGTTTTACTAAACTTGGCTCTTGCCAAATATTCACGACCCAAGGTCGAAGTGGGTGAAACTTATACTGTGTCCTATTGTTGAAATTTCTCTCTTTCTGTTTATTCTTGCTGAATTGTATTCCCATGACTATTTGTGTCGCTAGTCAATGTTGCTGTTTTACAATCGGTAAGTTCAATTACAAATGCATATTCAAAAAGTCACCTCATGTCTTGATACTTTAATCACTGTAACCGAGTTGTGTCATTTGTTTACTGTGGGTTTATAGATAAACAGATTGTGTGAGTGCGATGTCTCAGCTGTGCATGCTGACAGCTGAGCAGATCTGTCAAAGACAGTAGTCCAGTCTCGTAGATAAGTGATTGGAATGCCAGTTAGCACTGTCGATCACTGAATGTACAAAGTCAGCTGTCTTGCACTTACAGTTGACTCTAAGCCGAATACAGACACTAGAGCGGAGTCTTGTCACATCATATACGGCATCACCATAAATATGCTGTGTCACCACAATTCCACTATTTTACCACTATTTTACCTCTATGTTACCACTGTACTAAAATACTGCCCAAATTATGTAATAGCCCTTTTAGGCACTAGTGTCCCTCAAAAGATACTCATCTAAGCTGGGATAACCTTCACTCCCCAGCTGTTTCCAAACTCTGAAAGTTGCTCCGTCAGCAAGGGTAGACCCTCTTCTAGGAATAGGAACTTATTCTTCATCGCCTCAAACCCCTTCCTGAGCAGATACAGCCCCCTGAAGAGAACCCGCTTTTTTCGTTTACACACAACCACGCGTTGTTAACGCACACATGCACTTTGAGCGCTAGGCTACTTTCTTCATAGGGCTGGACTACATAAGTTAGGGATTGTTGATGAAGGACTGCCTAAACTGATATCTTGTTGATTTGATATTTATATTGATATTTTATTTGTATCACCCCGATACACAAGTGTTTCAGAGCATGACAAGGCAAGGGAAGGGAAACAAGAGAGGACACAACAATGATCTTACTAGGCCCAGTGACATTGAGAACAGGTAAGTGCAGGGGAGAGGGAAATGGGAAAGTGTGAGGGGCAGGTGGGAGTGGAAAGTGCTGAACATGTGATAGAACAACAGGAGGTAGTGCGGCCAGCAGGTGGTAAGTGCGAGCATACAGGTTAGACAACAGGTGACTGATAAGTGCTGGAAGGGGACTGTAGGGTTGCAGATCCAGACCCAAGTGCAGAGGTTTTTTCAGGAGGCAGTGTGGGCATGTGGCTAGGAGTGCACGAATCTGGGCCTGAAATCAGAGGGTAACCAGCTGCCCGTTTCCAAAGCAGACTGTTTAGCTGGGGAGAGGAAGAGCGAAGGCAGAAGCAAAGAGGAGAGTCTTGACGTGCTTCCAGAACTGAAGCTGGTTTTCTTGAAGTTTCAGAGCGGCAGGGAGACTGCTCTAGCGGGAGGCCCCAGCTGAGGAAAGGGATCTACCCCCAACTCATTGCTCTTAGGAGTGACTGACCCTGAGGGAGTTGGGGCTGAAGGAGTGAAGAGCTTGAGTAGGAATGTATTTGCAGAGGGAGAGTTGAAAGTATTGTGGGCTCAGGCCCAAGCCTTGTGGACAATGCAAAGGGTTTTGAATTTAATCCTTGCAGCCTGTGGAAGCCAATGATTAGATTTCAGAGCTAGAGAGATATGATCCCAGGGCTAGAGGCCAAGGACAAGTTTCACAGTCCTGTTCGGGATGAGCTGCATGGGGCGGAGAGTGGTTGCAGGCAGATTTAGAAAGAGGCTGTTGCAATAGTCCAGCCCAGAGAGAACCAGAGCGCTGGAGACAATGAGCTTCTGAGGGGAAGGAGAGGAAAGGAAGAGCACCTCTGAGGATGTGCAGTTAGTCGTTAGACTTTTTTGAGATGCCAGAGATGTGAGGAGAAAAGGAAAGCATGGAGTCAAAGATTACGCCAAGGGCCTTACCCTCGCAAGTGGGAGTAGGGAGAGGCTCAAAGGAGGCCAGCCAGAGAGTGACAGGAAAGGAAGGTGCAGGTGTGCCGATGAGGAGGATCTCTGTCTTACTGGCATTAAGGCAGAGGTTGTTGGTGGCGCACAACTCCTGGATTTCTGTCACGATCACTGGCCCTACCAATACTGCCCTTGCACCTACCCTAGTGTAGTAGCAGGCACATATGCACACAGACCGGGGTTTCCAAGGCACCACTGGAGTTCTTGGACCAGGTTGAGAAAGAACAAAAAGAGTTGGGCCCAAGCTTAGCATGTCTGGTGCCACGTTTCTTATTCATGAGATGACTATGCCCTGCCACTTCTTATTCCTCCAACATGGAGGCAGAATAAACCAAGCAGCACTTGAAATGCTGCAGAACTGTGTTTGGGTGTGGCTGGCTCTGCCTTTTGGGTGGGGCTGGGCATGCTTAGGTGGCGGGGCTGGGCATGCTTAGCCATTTGGTGTGACTGGGTGTGGTTGGCTATTTAAGCCACACTCAGGCAAGGGTCCCCTGCTTCACTGTCATGATCCCTGTCCCTAGCCCTCTTAAGCAAAACACTGGAGCCAGGCCACAATCCCCCACATGGACCTTAAAGGCCTCCCCACCTCATCTGAGACCCACTTGGAGTCAGACCTGGCGCCTGTGGCGCCAGGCTCATACATGACTCAGAGGACAGACTTGGAACTGGACTTGGTAATGCACTTTCTGCAATATGGATGCCCCCACATAACTCAGTTCCATGAACTGAGTTATGCGGTCTAGATTTTTGGGTGTGGTTTGACCTAGGGGTACCTGGGATACCTGGAGGCTATATAAACCACGCCCGGGCAGAGAAACACGCATTGCGTTACTCTGCGCCTGCAGCGTGACACTCACTGCATTCGGATCAGTCTCCTGAAGACCTTTACCTTTCCTCCGCATTCTGTGTACCGGAAAGAACAAGAACAACATTAACACAACACTTATCTTGAGGAGAATCCTGCTTCCATCCATCATTCCTGCGGTCCTATGGACAGCATCTCGGTGGCACCATCTCCATTTCGGAACGGCACATCCTGGGAAGAAAAGAACAAAAGGAAGAGACATTAATAATCATTCTCATATCCTGATTCCCCTAAAACAGCAAGAAGAGTCACACGTTTACCTGGATTCGAGCCGCTCATGGTAACTTCAGCTCCGGAGCCCGCCATTGATCTACAAAGGGAAAAGACAACACAGGTTAGCACATAAAGGACAAGAAGGTGCTGCACATTGCACTTTACTCATAGTACCTTATTCTCTCAGCTGGCAGCCATACTGGGACAATGCAGCGGCCTGCAAGGGACAAAGAGAGACATAGGTCAGCACAAGAAAAGGCGAACAGCGCCGCACATCGCCCTTTCACTCACTTCTTAGTGCTCGGCTCCCCTAAGCAGCACGACACCATTAATGACCCCCTCCACCACCTAAAGGGAGAAAGAGGAGACATTATTAGGGGGCAAGAGCCAAGAAAAGGACAGTTCACCAAAATCGGGCTGGCGTTAAAGCCGAGACTCATTGGGTCCGCACCAGTGAAGCAACTAGGCTGCGCGGTGCCCAAATCAAACGACGCACCCCTGCACCGAGGAGTAGGACGGAGAGCGCACAATACAAGAAAACAAGGTGAGGAGAGGACATAGGGGAAGGTTTGGCCCTCAAGGGAGGTGGGGGTCAAGCAACCAGAGACAATAAGTTAAAATCCAGAAATCCTGTATTTCAGGCCCAGTCCCCATTCGGACAGATTCCAGGGAAGGGCTTCAGATTGTGAGTGGTGCAATCAAACTGAGTGGCGTCCCCTTGGAAATGATGTGAGCATTACATTCACATCATTCTGCCACTGCAGCGTGAAGCTTATTGGCCTTGCTCCTGCTCTCCGGACCTGAAAGAAGAAAGAAACAGCTGTTAGACAGATTTCGGCTCTACGTACCCGATCTCTGATCCTCGGCAGCACTCACCTGGTTATCCTTGTGTGAATTCTTGGCAGCAACGCTTCTTGGCATCTCGGCTTTTCGATTCCTCCATCGCTGCTCCTGCTGGAAAGAGAAAAGAGACAAGACAACAGTTAGTAAGTGGATTTACAGTGCAAGGTAGCAGCGTTATGAACAGTATTAACATTGCGCATACCATTAAGGCAGCAATTGAAGAAGGTGAAAGCAGCATTGTGCTTGGAGAAAAGCGGTGCTTCAGAAAGCACCAGCATAGCGCCTTCATTGCTGGCAGCTGCTAGATGATCCACAACAGAGCTCCACGCACCAAAGAGGCAGCGCTCTGCATCAATACACTCTACAGAGCGCCGAGCATAGAAGGAACAGGGCCGAACCAAGACGCTGTGTGCCCCGAAGCAACACCGCTCAGAACTCTTACACGGAAAAAGGACACAAGTCATACAGCCAAACCGAACTTTAAAACCACCCTTACAGACAATTATCTATGCCGCAAGGTGAAAGGACACTCATCCATGCTGCAGCAGGCCTGGGCTGGATATATACCACCACAGTCAGTGACATAACTGACTCTACACCTATTGCGCCCCTGCTCAAGAAATAGCAGAATGGAGAGCTTCTCTTCCCAATACATCAGGTGAGCGGTGATCACAAAAGTTGGGAACCCAGGGGGGCGTACAAGGTGGAGGTAGGAGCCCTATCCACCACTCTCATTATCGCAGTATTGTGTATCCCTTTTAGGATCCCGCCCAGGGTTTCAGTTCCACTGAATGGTCTTGACACAGACACCACACCGAACCAGTATCCGGATGTCCCCGCAGAGCTAAGGTGAGTGTTACAATTGCAGACAGACAGTCGGAGATGAGTAAGAGATAAGATGTGGCAGAGGGGAGCCTGAAAACAAGTTGGGTGTCATCCACATAGCATTGAAAATTTGAGCAGAGAGAAGCCATGCAATGGCGAGCGGTGCCAGGTATTGGTTGAAGTGCCAGGGAGAGAGGTTAGAACTCTGGGGGACACCACATGTAGAAAGTGAAATAGAGAAAAGGAAGGAACCAAGTTGGACCTGGGAGAGTCAGTTGGAGAGGAAGGAGGTCAGCCAGGCCAAGGCCTGATCAGCGATACCCATATTATCACAGGGCCGATTGATCAGGATAACATGGTTGACCGTGTGAAGGCAGAAGAAAGACACAGTTGACCATGTCAAAGGCAGAAGAACGATCAAGTAGGATGAGGACAGATGGGGTATTAGAATCAAAGTTGGAGAGTAGGTCTTCACGGATGTTCAGGAGAGCAGTTTCCATGCTTCTGCAGCTCTGAAGCCAGACCGATGGTCATGGAGACAACTAACAGAATCGGTGTGTAGATTAAGCTGGGAGATAGCCAGATTTTACTTTAGTTTGCCCAGGAAAGGAGTGATAAAAGCGGGTGCACAAGAGAGTGCGTCAGAGGGGAGGGGAAGGCTTCAGAGGCCTAGCAGTGATTGCAGGAGTCAGCAAGAGCAGGAGCAAGGGTATCAATGTGGTCCTTGATGCTTTTGGACGAACAGGGAAGAACCTGTTTTGACAAGACTTTCATAGATCAGACTTGTCTGGAAATCTCATCAGGGGAGAATAGAGGAAAAGATGACAAAGAGGGAGGAGAGGTGGCTTCAGGGGGGCCAGAGGTATCAGAGAGAGAAGCGGGAGAAGGAGGAGAGGTCGGGAGGTTGGATAGGATGTTCTGGGTCTTTGAGATGAAATGAGAGGCAAGGGCCATGCAGAGGGCCTGGGAGGTGACATGAGAGGTAGAGACTACAGCAAGGTTGGACAGCTCCTTGCAGATATCAGAAAGAGAAGGGGAGGAGGAGGAGAGGACCCCTATACTGTTATGGGTTGTGGTTATTTTCTCCCCCATTATCAGCCGTAAGCTAATCACACTATAATATATATGTTAGCTAGTGTATGATCATGTGTGGTATTGTTTCTTCCTAACTGTGGTTTAATTGTCTTTTTATTATATGGCCTATAATAAATGCATTTTTGATACATCTGTCTAAGAGTAATCTGTGGAGTTTTATTGTCCGTGCTCATTGTGGGTTTCCAATCACTTTCACCCCTTCTGAGACCTATGGTCTCATTACGAGTGTGGCGGTCTGGAAACAAGGGTGCCGGTAAGCTTGTTTCCAGAGCGCCACACTACAAGTTTACCTGCCGGGGCCATCCCTCACAGCGGGTCTGACCTGCTGGGCGCAGCGGCCCCGGTAGGCAGATTTTTCACTGAAGCACTGGCACCATTAGCAACGGTGCCGGTGCTTCCGTCACCACACTCCCATAGAGTATGGGGAGTTACAAAATCCGGCACCTGACTTCCTGCGTCATCAGTACTTGTAATGTCCCTGTGGCACCAGGAAGTCAGGTGTCAGATTCAGTGCTACAGGCTTGGCACCGGCGGGGTTACCGCCAACCTCGTAGTGAGGCCCTTAGTCTTGACCACATGACAAGATACTGTAGATTTGTCTGGTTTGTCCAGAAGGTTCCCTGTTCCACTAAACTAGGGTGGCCTCCTAAATCTCTGCCCACCAGGTCAGAGTTTAAAAATCCATCTTAACAGTTATCACCCTAGCACTTTGAGATGTTAGCCATAATAGTCTCAATTTTATTTATAAAAAATGGGATACCTTATTATACAGATCCTGCAATCCTAGGGCTATAGCCGTCATGCCAGGGATAGAAAGTTCTTTCACTATTAGAAAAAGTATTTTGGGTGAATTAACTGCAGATTGAATACAGGCCGTAAAGTACGCCAATGTAGGTACCTTACAGGCTTTGTGGCAAAGAGCACGCTGTTTTCTAAACTCTTCTTGTGAGAGCAAGTCTAAGTTGCTCCTCCACTTGCGCTCTGCTTGAAGAACCAGAAGATGAAACATACGTAGTTCTGCAGAAAACTACAGAGTTGAGGGGGGCACTGCCCTAGCAATACATAGAAACAGAGATAAATCATATGCTGCTGCAGTACATGCTGCAGTACATGCTGTAACAAGCTTGGCAATGGCAGATGGCTCAGGAAAAGGTCCAACTTCCACAACCTGATAACGGGAAATAATCATGGCTGGTCAGGTTGATTGGTTCACCTGATCTCCAGTTTCTCTGATTAATGTCAGTTGGAAGATTGGTCTGTTCAGAGTTTCCTAGGAGGTGGACCTCAAAAGGAGTCACATGGCGATCTGACCAAGTCAGTGAATGGCAGGTAAAGACACACAGTAATTCTGTAGATGCAAAAATAAGATTCAACATGTGCCCTTTCACATGGGTAGGACCCAGCACCAGTTGCTCCAATAGCAAATTAATCATGCCAGCTAGAAAAGAGGTAATGACTGAATTTGTTTCATCCTCGGCCCAGAGGTTAAAGTCCCCTAGAACACATGCGTTTTTGTGATGCAAGACCAGTTCAGAAACACCATTGAGAAAGGATTTTCCAAAAATGTGCAGAGTAATAGAAGGGGCGATTATATCAGAAGAAAGTGACATACCTATGAAGAATTAATTATAATCTTAACTAGCATGCACTCCATCTCCTCATCTACCGACACAGGTAGCAGTGAGCACGTATAATCAACCGTATATATCAAGGTTACGCCTCAACCTGGATACGGTGGGTCCCTATCAGCATGGAGAACGGCATAGCCAGGAGGAGAGCCTGCACTAAATCGGGGTCTTTTTATGCAGAAAGACACGTTTCAGTTACAAATACAAAATCAGGGTCATGATTTTCAATAAATGTACACATTTCCAATTGATGTGCAACCATAGAATGTGCATTAATTAGGCAAGCTTGTGGCTGCCTGCCCAGAGGCACAGCCAGCGAAGGGGCTTGAATATCAAATTGTGGTGTCAGGGACCAAAGATAATATGGTAGAATGTGATAAGCCATTACCAGCCACATGAGGCACCCAAAGCACAGACGAGAGCAGACGTGCCAGACTTTGGACTGATTATGGGCTGCACTCAGTCGCTGCGTCACAGTGAAATCTACTAAATAGTCTAGACATTGTATTGCAGAGACCAATCCCCAAAGGAGGTTAAAAGAAAAAGTGAAGAAACACTCTGCAACAGCTTTGCATGTGTGTTAGAAATGTAAGACAGCTGAGAGAATAAGGCCGGTACGAGCCATCGGCCAGCCTTCCCCCGAGTCCAGACACACTTGACACCGCTTAAAAGGAGATCATATCATTAAAATAATAAGAGCAGAGAAATAAAGTGTCACAAAATATTAAAAGGATGTGATCAAAGAACACTCCTCCACCAAGAGTTTAGAGAAAAGATTTCTCACTTGAAGTGACAGGTAAAAAATGTTTTCAAAGCATTGGTCAAATTTTGCCATCACAACAGGGGAATACTGATTCTAATACCCCTAGAAACATTGTCCAAACGGAATCAACAGGTCAGAGGAGACAATAACAAAAACAACATTTTACTAATGAAATTGTACAGGGAGAAGAGAAAAAGGGTGATGTAAAGGAAAATATACCAAATCTTACAGAAAGCTTCTTTTTATACCCTGTAAAAATGCCCTTACGTTTGCGGAAAAGTTAGTAAACACCCATATTGACTGCTCCTCACTCCTTAAGATACAATCAGATAAAAAAAACAAAAGTGAAGTTTCATGAAGTAAAGCATTCAAAAATCACATTTGAGAAAGATGTATTGTACCACGAAAGACCAATACATCAAACTTAAAGTATGACAAGAAGTTTAAAAGAAAAGAATGAGATTAGCCAAGAACCACTGTGACGATTCGTCAGGTATCGTCACTTCTCCCCAGGGGTAAGTCCTTTCCCATGAGGCTAAGAAGGTGCTGCCACTGCCCTATAGTCCCCCTAGGGGTGGTTTAGTGTGGGAGGACCTCTTGGTGAGGGACTTCCCTTCTGGGGATGAGAATGTTCACTTAGGGTACATCCTGTTGAACGTCACACCCCAACCTTCCCTAACCCCCTGCTCCATTCCAAGGTACTTCCTTCAGAGTAGACAATGTATTACTGTAGAACGTGGGATACAAACAAAATAGAAAATACCAGGATAAAGAAGAGCACATAAGACGTTAAGATTACTGACTGTGCTAGTACTGGTGCGGGTGGCCCTGAGGAGGCATAGAGTTCAAGGTGTCAAAAAAAACGAAGGACTATGACAATCCCCTAGGGCAGGACTGGCAATAATGTATAAGAGACGACTGATAAAGAATTTGTCAAGCCAAGCCGGGAGAAGCAGCAGAAACAGAGACTGTCCCACCAGGAGTTACGAACCTGGACCACAGACCCGAAGAAAAAAAGAACAGAGAATGCCAGAGAGCAGCTGACAGAGTTTTCCTGGGGTCTCGCTGGAATGTTCCCAGGCATGAGAATGATGAGAAGCAGAGATGAGTGGTGCTGAATGCCGAAACTTTATAGTGCAGCAACAGCGAAGGAGAGTAGCCCGAAGAGCCGGGGAGATCAGCCTCAGTCCCAGAAAGCCCTGGTGATGTACCGAAGCCCTAGTCAAGGTCACAGGTGGTATGGGAGACCCTGACGGGACACAAGGGTATGAGCGGGTCAGGCTCAGGTACATGTGCAGTAATCTGGCTGTTGGGCCTACCAGGGGTCAGCCAGATGTCCAAAATAATCGTTCTTGTAGCAGTGGCAGAGAAAAGCCCACTGTCCACCAGAGAAGGGACTGGGACCCCAACATAAGTGAACTGAGTACCCGAGGAAACATTCTTGGTAGCAGTGGGAAAGAAACACCCACTGACCACCAGAGAAGGGTCTGGGACCCCAACATAAGTGAAATACGCATTGGAGCAAAGGTTCCTCACAGCAGTGGCTGAGATAAGTCCACTGACTACCAGAAAAGGGTCTTGTATCCCAACATAAGTGAACTAAGCATCAGAGGAAATAATCCTCACAGCAGTGGCAGAGAAGTCCACTGAATCTTAGAGAATGGAACTTTGCTAATACCGGGAGAGAGTGGCAAAATTTACACCAAGTTTGAAAGATACAGAAACAAACTCTCAAACATCGGCAGAAGGGAATCATTCTTCTGGTGAAGAAACAAAAGCTTTTTGAATATACTGAAGAGATGCCAGGGGGAAGGGAGACATTCCCACTGGCAAAAAGAGAACATTTTTGGGAACCCGATTACCAGGAGAAGCAAGTCACTCTCCTAGTTTATAATGTTGAGTTGTACAAGGTCTATTGCGACTACAAGTCAGGGCAAGGGAATCATTCCCCCTGGTATCCTTCTGCAAGAGAACGTTTTGTGAACACCACTCAAATACAAGGAGAAGGGAGTCATTTTCTTGGATTTCTGTTGTATTATATTATGCTTTAGTTGTAGTGTAAGTGATAGAAGTAGGCTGTGATGCAGGACGGTGGAGTTTTATTTTGATGGACATACTAACACATCCTTTAGTATTCGTTTGATGCAGGGAAACCCCTTTTAGAAGATCAGGACAGTTCGGGTTTATTTTTACTATAAATAAAGGTTTATAGCAATCATCATGCCACCCTTGTGTCATCTTCCGTCAACACCCTAATATGGTGTCAGAGTGGGATCTGACTCAACTGATATAAATTGCAGAACCCTGAAATACTCCAAACTGAGCAGCTACACCACTTGTCCCACTGTAGCTACTAGTGAGTCTATGGCCCTCATTACGACCCTGGCGGATTTTTTCCGCCATCGACGGACTTTTCCGCCATGGCGTAAAGTCCGTTTACGCCATGGCGGATGGCGGACTTACCGCCCCATTCCGAGGTTGGCGGGGCGGTAAGTCCCCATTGACCCATTTACCCTTCCCCATTCCCATTTCGGCCCCATAGGGCTCAATGGGAGTGGGGAAGGCGTTAATTACGCCACCGTACATTACGGTGGCGTAATTAACACCAAGGTCCCATAGCGCCATGGATTTTTACGCCCGCAAAAAGCGGGCGTAAAAGTGACCATGGCGCTTTGGGAACTCGTAGTTGGCGGTAAGGGGTCGGCGCAGCTAACGCTGGCGTAAACCCCTTACCGCCAGGGTCCTAATGAGGGCCTATATGTTTTGATCTACACAGCAGCTGGGATGTCTCTATAGAGGTAGGAAAATGCCATTTGACCCGTACAGGACTAATTATGTCACCATCGAAGGGCCCCTACATCCTCTTAGTATCCAAATCCAGCCTACTTTGGAATTACGGCCTGGATGTAATGGCTGGAGTAATAGACTCAGATTACAGAGGTGACGTAAAAATATAGTGTGTATAGGTGTGTTATAAATGCCATATCATATTATATCATATGAATTCAGAATAATGCCAAACATACCATGTGAAGACTTAGTAAATCACCCAGTAAATCATCCAGGGAATCTTTGCAGAGGCCCTCTTTCCCAAACCAGTAGAGGTTCAAGAACAAGAGCTCATGGAAATAGGTACTAAGGGTTTTGGAGAGGATGATGAAGAAACCCCAGCTATCGTGACCCCAGTAACTCCTACAACCACTGGTGAAGAGACAGAGATAATTCTCGAGCTAGCTTTCTTTCGGCGCAATGAACCTACTTTGTGGGAAGTCATCTTAAAGGTAGTTCCTGAAAAAGGAAGTTCTAAAGATGGGCCATTTTTGTTTCTGAAGGTAGGCCTTCTCTATCAGGGAGATCTGATACCAGAAGGGACAATTGGGACCCAGATTGTTGGTCATAGGATCCGTAGGAGGGTTCTACTGGAGACAGCTCATGCCCATTTGGCTTTGACACCCTTGTATCAGCTTGCTTCTTCGACACACTTACACCACCTAGAAAGAAGCCAACAAAATAACTTGGATCAAGAGATCAAAACAAGAGTGTATTCCTTAATTTACAAAGACATTTCTAGTGATTGCACTCCAGGTGGAGGAAGTGAACAGGAATCTTTGATTTCAAAGGGTATTTTATTCCGAGAGCGTCCTGGACCTTAAGCATGATGAATATGCCACAAGTTGGTGGCACAAGGTAAAGTTGATGAAATCCCAAGCATTCATTCACTATTTCTCTGTAAACTGGAAATTAAAGAGACATTTTTTGTACCTATTCAAGAGCAAGTACAGTGTGACTTATTGACTCTTGATTACACAGGATCACAGGTGACCTTGAACTCTTGAAAAATACATATACTTTGAACCAAGGAAAAGATGAAAATCACCCTCATACCTCTCCTTGTGGAAACTACACAACGTTGATGAAAAGGAGCTTCCTGTAGATGAAGTTACCATGAAAATAGAGTGTCATTGACTCACTCATTCAGAATTTGTCCTGGTTTCTCTGAGCACAACTTTCTTACTGGGGGACAATTCAAAAGCTTTTGCTTTTGATAGCTTGTGTGAGCCTTATCATCTGGACCAAAACACACCACCGTATCAGGTTAAAAAGAAGTGCCAATTCTGTACATTGAAACTTTACTTGCACCTGATTGAAAAGCATCCAAATGTAAACTTTACTTGCACCTGATTGAAAAGCATCCAATCTTAGTTGAAATTAATGTTCAATACTCAAGTCCCTGACATCACTATTATATCTGTGAAGGAACGAGCTGATATTGAAGGGAATTCCAATGAACGTTTACAAAAAATATTCCACCAAAAAATGAGCGACTCTTCAACCTTGATTGAACATATTAAAGTTTATACCAAGGCTGATTGCCAGCCAGGGTTTAGGCCAACCGGTGGATAGCCCAGGTGAAAAAACAACCCAATCTAGTTACAGTATAAAGGAAATGAGAGCTCAGATTATTCCCCTTTCACATAAATGAGGTGAAGAATCCAGTTATATCAAAAGTCTATTTAACTAAAAAAGACACTTTATCAGTGAAAAATTGCTTAGACAAATTCAAAATGACAAAAATGTTCCCACATTGAATTTACTGCTGAATGGGAACCTGGCTTTCATACAATGGTTTAAAAACATATGATTACCAGCAGGTGTGTGTTGAACATCACAATTGGAATCAAATCCCGAAATCATGATTGCTGTGTCATAAGAAATATATCTGATTTCTTTATCAGTGATGCCTCCCTCTGGAACAGCCTCCCTGTCTCCCTGAAACTTGAGGACAATCATCTCTGGTTCCGGAAGCACCTCAAACCTTTCTCTTTGCTTTTGCCTTTTCTCCTCCTCTCCCCTGCTGACTTCCTGACCATTAATGAAACTGCACTGGTCACCTGGCCACCCCCTGCTCTCGGGCCCAGGCCCCCCGCCAGCCGCACACCTGCACTGCCTTCTTGGCAACCCCCACAGTTAGGGACTGTTTCTGTACCCTACAATTCCACCACCAGCTCTTGACCCTGATGTCTGCACAACCCTTGCACTTGCCACCAGCTGGCCTTATGTCACTTATTGCTATTTTATTATCCAATGCATTGCACTATCCCCCCCCAACACACATTCCTCCGTTTCACTTCCCATGCACTTGCGCGATCTGAATGACACCTGGTCTAGTAGGATCGTTGTCTGTCTTCCCTCTGTTCCCCCTCCCTTGCCTCGTCGCGCCTTGAAATACTTGTGTATAGGCGCGTTATAAATGCCAGATCATATCATATCATATTAAAACATGAAAATAAATTGTTAATATTGAGGCCTGTCCATGGCCATTTTCCCCCCAGAGTCTTACCACAGAGGTGTGGGAGGGGAGTGTTGTAGAGATTATTTGAATAAATATAATACATTTCCATAAACAATGTACATTTTGAATCACCACCCAATTTATGTAAATTAATGTCAAATATAGCAGGAGGAAGTGTTGCCTTTCCAAACTAAAATGTCTGATACAAAGACATTTTGTTTGTGTAGCCATGTTATGAAAAACATGCAGACCTATGCAAATTAAATTTGAATATTCTGTTGTAATATGATCAACGGTATTATAAGTTATATACATTGGGGGAAACTGGTTGTTAATGCCTACATTTATTAAATTGTTATCATCAGTAAGAATCATAAAAGGAATTTTGTTTTCTGTTTTAATATGTAACTTTTAAATGATCGACTCATGTGGACTGTAGTTAATCCTGAGATGTATATATCCAGGGTTATGTTATCAAGACAAAGAATACAAAGGTAAGCTTTCTGGATCTTTAACAGAGATGAATGGTCACAGATGTTTGCTCTGAGTACTAAACACCTAAAATACATGACCATAGAGCTCAATGTGAGCTTCAAATCAGTGCATCTATATGCTTTATCATGAAAGAAAGCACAAAGGCACTTCCGATGAACACATGACAATTTGTATCTTGAATGAAACTCACTAATGTGGCCTCATAGAATGTTTCTGCATCATGAACGCACCACACTAAAATGAAGGCTTTGTTCCCAGGATATCTATTCCGCAAATGCTTTCAGTTGATAACGTGTCACCACAAAATGTGTAACTTTTGAATACATTTTAATGAACAGCTTTAGAAAACATTTTTTTTTTTAGCAAAATGTGGGACTCACTGCAAAAGGCTGCCATGGCTGGTGATACAACTGGGATTTGGAAGCTTATCACATATGGGGAGCTTGGGGACAACACTTCAGGCTTGCATTACTCCAGACATGTGGAGGGAGCATTTTGCAAACCTGTAAAAGAAGTTGGATGCAATTGTGCCTGGAGTTCAAGTAACAACCAATCGAGCAGAGGGAGTTTGTAGCTATAGAGCTCATTGTCTTGAGTTTCCACAGAAGAACATAGAGGTTGAACTCAAATCTCAAAAGCCAGGCAAAGCCAGCTTTCACAAGATACCAGCAGATCTGTTTAAAGAAAAAACAAGTATATGGGGCCGTTTCTAATGAGAGTTTTTAATGCCTTGTTAGCTGTGAAAATTCCTGTATCTTGACAGTCTGCAAATATTGTCCCCATTCATAAAAAGGGCGGTTGGGAACAACCTTCAATTACCACCCTAATTTTTCTTTTGGACATATCGATGAAAATGTTTACGAAAGCCATCTTAAAAAAGCTTCAGGACTGGGTTGACAGGAATGTGTTTTTGATCATCTACAGGCAGGCTTTAAGGTCCAGGGGATCCGATTATATCTGATTGTCTGGAAGCATGTAGTTACAACTAAGACAAAAATGTATGCAGTTGTTGACTTAAGAAAAGCATTTGACAGTGTGCTGCAGAGTTTGTTATAGGACATGTTATTGTCCAAGAATCTCCCACAGCCACTCCTAACGCCAACCCAGCTCTTACATTTTAACAGTTTACGTGTGGTACGATGGAACTTCGCAGGCAGATGTAATTGCATACTTTGCTGTAGACAGTCATCTGGCAAGGATGTGCTTTGGCCCCATTATTATTTTGCATTTACATTAACACAATCATTGAGGAACTAAGTCTGTCCAGCTCTGATCCTCCATGCCTAGAGAATGACAAGATTCCAGCATTGTTCTTTATGGACGGCAATGTTCTTTTGTTTACTACTCCATCAAGCCTAAGAACATTATTGTCATGTTTCACCAAGAAGTGGGATGACTTGGGGCTTGAATTAAATGTTGAGAAAACTAAAACTATGGATGTTAGCCCCAAAATCTCCACAAATAAATCCCTGCACATAGGTGTTGGGGTTTGCAACTTAAAACAGGTGCAATGGTATGATTACCTTGGCATCCAATTTTCTAGCAATGCTGGGTGGGCCCATTATTTACTCAAGCCCAATGCTTTCATTGGGAAAAAAATAGCTTAACCATGAAAAATATCCATCACAACCATGGCAGAGGAAGACTTCAGCCAGCCTTCAAGGTTTATAAATCTCAAGCAAAGTTGTCAGCTTTGTATGGTGCTGAAATCTGGTGGCTTAAGTAAGAGCCAATCATTGACTCCAATTGAAAACAAATGTTTAAAAGTCTTCTTATTATTACCTCAAAGTGCCCAGGCTTTAGACGTTCATATGGAATGTGATATGTATCCAATTGATGAGGAGGCTGCAATAATACCAATATTTTCTTGGATAAGAATGTGGGGCAACCCAACCCTTACCAAATACTGTAAAGCCTTGATTTATATAATGAGTTTGGGAGGGGGTGTAGCATTCCCTTACTTGCCCATGTGAATTGGTACTTCAGCAGCACTGGACCTATCCTTTTATTGGATTACACAAAGCATCATCTCAAAGAATACAAAATCTAAGGTACAAATGTCCTGGGTAGAACATAGCAATAGCACGTTGGAAAGATCTTGTACTTGTTTATCACATAGCATCAACTATTTCATCTCTAAGCAATCATATGGCTATGAGAAGAACCTTGGCATGATCAACCCTAACTATGCAAGTGTGCTTTACAATGAGTTTAGAATTGGATGTTTGAAGGTACAGGCTTTTACTGTCCAGTGGACAAACTCATCTGGTGTAAATTGTCTGTGTGGTGCCGAGAGGGAGGCATTATGCATTTTATGTTCATTTGTGATGGGTTGAAATGTTTAAGAGTTACATATCTTAAACCTATGTTTTTAGTGTACAGAATCCGCACTTTGGCTGAGGCCATGCAATTATGTAAGTGTTCTTTTAATATAGATGTGATTAAGTTTGTTGCAAAATACATACACTTGATATGGCTAAGAAGGCATATTTTAGTAGTCACATCAGTTAAAGTTTTTTCTTCTTGAATTTTATTGTCCGTAGCTTTTATCTGATCAACCATTTTATTACAAATTGTTTTAAATACAGGTGCTTAGTAATCTTAAAATTTTTACTTAAAATTATTGTTGTAGGATATTCTGATGTAAGTCAGCAATTTTATAAATTGTGATGTTGTTTTCACCTGATGACTTTTACAGTCAAATAAAGGTTGAAAGTAGAGAACAAAATGCATTTAATTTGTCAAACAATGAAATACATTATTGGCTCTAACATTTGAACCAGTTGCTTGATAAAAAAAAAAACAAAGCTAGATTTGAATTCAACAAAGTAGCTCCAATGGCATGTGGAGTATATTTATATTTTTGAATTATTAATACATCCGTATATTTTAAGAACTCCATTATGCCTTTTGCTACAGAAACCTGGAGGATGCTCACTGAATTCAATATTGGATTGTGAATCTGGATATGTAGGCCTCATTTGTGGCCTTGTTCCATACTAAAAGATATAAGTGAAAGTCATATTTCAGTCTAATTTGATCATAATTCCTGAATGGAAGGATAACCCACAGACAAATCCAGCGCCCTATGATTTGGTAAAGTACATTTGGCAAAGTGGAGTATTTTGGGAATGTAAGTTGTGAATGGAACCTATCACAAGCTACATACAATGCAAAATTGACATGTCAAATTATCCTGCATGAGTGGAGTTTGTTGAGTATTTGAAATGAAACACATAGGGATTATGAGGGGGGTTTTGGGGAAAATGCAGAGGGTTTGAGACTGCTAAACAAGCGAGGAGTTGATTGGTGTTTCACCTGGATGTAGCTGAAGGACAGTCTGCTTAAGAAGATCCAGATTGATTTCCTGAGAGGTATTTCAGAGGTGAAGGACAGACAAAATGGAAGAGGGTACCCTGCACAGTTGCCTGTAGCTGTTGTCCCGACCTGTCATCAGCCTCAAAATAAGAAACTAAAAGTAAGTGCAAAAACACTGAGCATTTAGATAAATGGCCCGAAAATGTATTAAATCACAGATACCAAATGAAAGTGCTTTGGGGAACCCTGTTTACAAGTTCTATAACTATATGGGGACTGGACCTGTACATTAATACTTGTATGAGTATTTGTGAGGTAGAATACCCTATATTATATTATTTCACAGGACATATTCTCCAGCCAATTATTAATTCCCTGATTTTTCACAGGAGCAAATTAGATTTGGGGTTGTGAGCATAGGCTACAACATGACTTACAGATTTTAAAGGATTTATAGACTTCTTGATGTGTGGAAACCCTTGTTAACATAAAATATGAATCCTGCATATCTTTTGTGCCCCTCAACGGAGAATAGGAGGGAGGTTACTTTCTCACCTTCATTGCAAAGAAAATGTCAATTTAAATAATCAGAATAATTTCCCCAAATAACATTACACAGAAAAAAAGGATTATGCCTTAAATTGACTCCTAATTCTAAGTGAAGTTTATTTGCTGATACCACTTCTATGTCAATTTTATGATTTCATGCTTGCGTGATCCTTGAATACTTTTCACTATTTTTGATACGCCAAAAAAAGTCTTCACTGAACCCAACATGGTGTAAAAAGTAGCCAAATTAACCCTGACAAACATTTGTGTCCAAGCTACAAACCAATAATGTCCAACATGTTACTGATTTATCAGCCCTAGTATGTAAACCCAATGATGAAGGTGATGTGGAGGTTACCAACATGTCTCACATTATAGCAGCATTCCATACAAAAAATACAACAGAAAGGGGAAGTTGTGGCTAGATTTGCTTAAGGAGTGGTCTTGTACGGTTCTGTATGGGCGCACAGAGGGTGATTACCCTGGACAGAAAACCTGGGCCCTGGCTCCAAGACGGCCATTTTAGATTACATGGCTATCTCTGACTCCCTATTGGAACACGTTCTACGATTATAGATGGTATTGAATACCTGTAGTGACCATTCCTTGGCCATATTAGTTATGACTGGCTCTGCTGGACAGGGGGAGCTGTGTCCCTGCAGTGATGTGGTTGTCAATCAGGCAGAGAACAGGATTCGCTAGTCTGAAAAGAACATTGAGAGGGTGAATATATTTGCTTTCCCTAAGAGCTGTTGCATAAAGCAGCTCCTTTGGGCCAAAAACCCTGAGGCCATTGAAGATTGGATAAGGGGATTGACTATGACGCTTGCCAGGGGGAAAACAGCTCCTACGATAAATTTGGGGAGAAAGAGTAGACCGGTTTTTGACATAAACATCTGGGTACGTAATCGCCAATTGAGACGTGAATTTAGGGCTTGTAGAGGGGAAGGCTATCCCCGGGGTAACCCTCATGAGATAGCCATTCGCATAAAGTTCTCTATACGACAGTTCCACACCTGGCTTTACCAATACCGAAAATCACAACAAAAAGAGAAATGGGAAAAATGTATCCAGATCCTTAGTCGTAGAGACACATGAACAATTTGGCAAACTCTCACTGGGGTTGGAGGTGACTTGTCTCAGAAAATAATAAATCCAATCTCGTCCGATCAGTGGGTACAATATGTTAAGAGTAAATTCTATAATCCTAACACCCTCTTTCATTGTAACACTGGATATGTAGAACCATGGCCACTTCCTATGACCTTTAAAAGTGTAAAACAAGCCATTATAAATTCTAAGAGGTCTAACGCACCTGGTCCGAATGGTTTGGCAAATTCTGTCCTGAAAAAAGATCCAGATAATTGGGCCCAGGTTCTCCTGACTCTCTTCGCCGGGTGTGCTGATCTTGTACTGTGCCTTCGACATGGCAAAGATCGGTGTTAATCCCAGTCCATAAGAAAGGAGACCGTAGGGAGGTAACCAATTACCGACTTCTGTCCATGTTGGACGCCACGGGCAAGGTTTTTGCAACACTGGTACTCAGAGAGCTGGAGACCTCGGTAGTTGCAGAACAAGTTATTCATCTTGCCCAAACAGGATTTAGACCAGGTGCCAGCACCACTCACAACATCAGAGTGCTGGATTCATTGATAAATACCACACTGAGTAACAAAGAAGCTACTTTATATATGGTATTTGTAGACTTCACTAGCGCGTTTGACCAGGTAATGAGAGAGAAACTTTGGTCTAAGCTGACTAGCCTTAATTTTTCGAGCGGGTTAGTTCAGATTATAAAAGCATTGCACAGTGATAACAGTGCTAAGGTTAGACTTAACAATGAAGGTGCAGTGACTGAACCCATTAGTATTAACATGGGAGTAAAGCAGGGATGTGTAGCGACACCCACACTATATAATCTTTACATCTCTGACTTACTCCAACGTATGGGATTAAAGTCAAACTGCCCCCCTAAATTGGAGACTATTCCAATAGCAGGTATGCTCTACGCAGATGACCTGATACTGTTCGACAGAACATTATTGGGCATCAAGAGTATGCTGGAGGAACTTGCACAGTACTCCTCCGAGCTGGGTCTGGTTATCAATTTAAGGAAGACAAAGATAATGCTGATCAGCAGAAAGGGCCCCACTAGGCTATGAATTGAATCTAGTTTGGGCCTGAAGAGTTTGCTGACTCCCATCCTTATTTGGGTTTGGAGTTTGATACATCTCCAAATTATAACAGCATAATTGCCTGCAAAAAATGACGAGCCAAATTATTGACACTGCAGGCCTGCAAATTCTCAAGAGGGAATGCAGGTTTTAGCCTGGCGGGTACTATAAAGTTATAAAGTTATACCACCGGTGCTTTGTCCCAGCTATACTTTATGGCCTAGAAGCGCTGTCTACGTAGGACTTAAACTGGCTCAATATCCTAGATGGACAGTATTGGCGAGCAGTGTTAGGGTTGAGGCCGCCTTGTTGCATGCAATTCCTGAGGCTTGAGCTAGGTCTAACCTCTTTGAGGGGCATAGCCTTGCGTGCTCGGGGAGTTTTCTACTTAAAATCTTGTACTGTACCGAAATGTAAGCTACTTGTGATAGTGGGAAACAACTATGATGCTGAGAAGGTTTTGTGGGGAGATAATTTTTTTAAAAAAAGAAAAGAAAATGCAACCATTTATCCATCTGAAAAAATCATTTGTGCACAAACTAAATCACTGGGATTGGTGTGAAAATTACTCCAGTCTTGAAAGGCTGAAAGAGTATGAGGCTCTGTGTAACATAATACACAGATACAGGAGAACACATCCCTATGTATTACTCTGCCCTGACCCGGCAGTGAGAGACTTTCTGCTAAGGCTGCGAACAAACCAACTGCAGGTCCTCGCTATTACGGGTGTTTATCAGGGTTTAGCTTCAATTGATAGGTCTTGTCGTATCTGTAAGAGTCCAGACTCCCTGGAAACTGCTAGACACGTTCTTACCTCTTGCCCTAAATTGGGCCCATTATATATGAACTTGCTGAGATGATTGGTACATAGATGTGAGAGTATTGTTGGAGACTCTTTTTGGGTTTACTGTCTCAATTCATGTGCAATATCATCCCAACTTGCCCTTTTAGAGTGTGGACACAGGTTAGAAAATTACTGCTACCAATTTAACTCAGTATTGCTGATCCAACTATACTGCTAAGGACCCTGTTTTGCAGCTGTCGGTATTGATTTATACTAATATTCAGAAGGGTACCTGGTTACTGCCTTGCTCTGCCCAGGTGGGTACAGTAATATCGAACAAGAAAATGAGCAAGGTCAGGATGATCTATCTGCTGTAGAGCGACCACTTCTACATCCCTGGGTGGGCCACCCCATGCGTGGGTGGATACAGAATTATCACAAAATCTGTTTACTGCAATAAAGTTTTATTTTAAGTGCAGTTGGTGTGGTAATACACTCTAGTTTTCACAAAGCATAGCACATTCAACATTGAGGATGTACAGAGTATAGTACCTGATTTGGGACAATCAAGTAGTTAATATTTGAGATGATCTAATTTTTAAGTGTGTTCATTCTCTATGGGCTCCTTGGGAAGGAGGCTAGAGAATTTAGTAGAATCATCAACCAATGCGTGGCCCATTTAGGTGAGGGAATTAATAAAATTTGAACAACAAACATATACAACATGTCAACACGACAGTGTTTCGGCCATTTTGTGTGGAGCTGGGTGAGATCTAATGGTGTAGGCCTTCATCAGGACAGGATTGTCTTGGGAGGAGGAATATCCTATGCAGTCTGTTGAAATGAAACAGACAAAGAACGTGTCAGGATATAGGTGGTCGACATAGGTTGGCAGAGAAAAAGTAATGAATACTTGAGAGGTGGATGCCGGTGCTTACCGAATCCGAAGAGCACAGTGGCTCAGATATTGAAGTGGGAAAATCCACTTGCACAGGATGGGGTCTTCATCTTGTGCATAAAGCGCGGTTGTACCTGTCAGAGGATGAAGAAAGGTACGGTGACCATATGGCGCAAAATTAATGTTATCCTTCTGTAGTCTATGGTGGGTATTTAGGCTGACAGAGGTGGTGGTTCTTGGCATGGTGATGAGAAAGGACCTCATAGTGGTCGCATTGTGATGGACTACAGTGGTGCCGTTTTAAAATGTAGGATTGCACGGTGGACTTAGAGTGCAGTCACGGTTTGCACGAGTGCCTGAGTTTGATTCAATAAGTGCACGAGGTGCTGTGGGTCACAGCAGAGGTCGCTAAGCCGTGTCCTGTGTGGACTGTGACTAGAGAGCTTGAGGTGTGGCAAGCATGTCGTCTCGCCTAAGAGTGGAGAAGCTTCAGCTGCTGGGAGCTGATGACGACTCACAGGAGTCATAGATGACCT